>NW_021604628.1:2393008-2394543 GCF_004785775.1 Grammomys surdaster | reverse complement strand
ATCTCTCTTTCCTTTCCTAGCTCCTCCTCTTCCTCCTCCTCTGACTCCTCACTCCGCCTACCTCTCATACAGCCCAATCGCTGAGCTTTATACAAATGTAGTGGGGCGGTATCCCGCTACGAAGGAGGAGTGCGAGAATAGAGTTGGGTGACGGCCCTAGAGTTACTGACAGGGAATGGAGGGGCAGAGATGACTCCCTGGAGCCGTTGCAATGATAGCCTTCTGGTGTCATGGCAGCACCTGGCTCCTATGTGGGAACCTGCTAACAGCACCAATCCCAACTGCTTCTCCAAATTGCTCTGAAGTAGCAAGCCAGCCATTCAAATCCTGCAACAGTCATACACACACACACACACACACACACACCCGCACGCACACAATCTATGACAAAGTTGACTTTAAAAATTAGGCGCATTTTTAATGCATTTAACAATAGCTTCCATAAGGCAGAACGGTGTCAGTGTTAATTCCGGTGGATTCGACCACACCACCTCCTTTAACGTCTTATACTACAGCGTATCTTTGGGCCTCAGAGGACGACAGCTAAACCCAGACACTGACACAGCAGATAAAGGACAGACATCTTCTACGAGCTTGGCAAGTTATACCCATGAAATAAATCACTTAGGCCTGTCATTCTCTGTAGGGTACTTTCTGCTAATTGATGTACGGTGTTTCAATGAGTTTTTTTCCAACGCAGAGAATAGAACCCATGGCCTTGAGCATGCTGGGGAAGTGTTCTACCACCAAGTAGATTTCTTCAGATTTCTCCTCTCCCCTCCCCTGCCCTCTCCTCCCCTCCCTTCCCTTCCCCTCTCCTTCTCTCCTCTTCCTTCGCCTCCCTCTTCCCCCCTTCCTTCCCCCCTTTCCTTCTTTCTTTTCTTTTTGGTAGCAGGGATTCACTGTGCCAGCCTCACTTGGAACTAACTGTGTAGACCAGCCTGGGCTGCCTTCACACCTCTGCCTCTTAAGCCTTGATTGGCAGGCGTGTGGTGCAAGGCCTGCCCTCCAGTTATTTTCCTCTGTGAACACGGTTAGCTGTGTCCTTAGGGGACTGTCTGTCTCACTCAAGTAGCTGCTTTGTTGGTATAAAGGTTTCTGTTGGGTGTGATATTTCATACCTGCCATCTCCCATGGCGGTGCGCCTCCCTGTTTCTGATGATGAAGCTGTCTCTCTCTTTTGCTCTGGCCAGTCTGGCTAGGGGTCTCTAAGTTTAATTGATCTTCTCAAAGCACCGGCTTGTGTGTTGTTTTAATATATTTTTTCTTTTTGTTGTTGTTTGTTTTGTTGCTTGTTTTTTTTTTTTTTTCTAGACAGAGTTTTTCTGTGTAGTCCTGGCTGTCCTGGAACTCAATCTGTAGACCAGGGTGGTTTTTGAATTCGCCAAGATCTGTCTGCCTCTGCTTCCCAAGTGCTGGGATTAAGCTGGGCAGTGGTGGTGCACGCCTTTAGTCCCAGCACTTGGGAGGCAGAGGCAGGCAGATCTCTGAGTTCGAGGCCAGCCTGGTTTACAGAGTGAGTTCCAGGACAGCCA
>NW_021604628.1:2375218-2392608 GCF_004785775.1 Grammomys surdaster | reverse complement strand
ATCTCTCTTTCCTTTCCTAGCTCCTCCTCTTCCTCCTCCTCTGACTCCTCACTCCGCCTACCTCTCATACAGCCCAATCGCTGAGCTTTATACAAATGTAGTGGGGCGGTATCCCGCTACGAAGGAGGAGTGCGAGAATAGAGTTGGGTGACGGCCCTAGAGTTACTGACAGGGAATGGAGGGGCAGAGATGACTCCCTGGAGCCGTTGCAATGATAGCCTTCTGGTGTCATGGCAGCACCTGGCTCCTATGTGGGAACCTGCTAACAGCACCAATCCCAACTGCTTCTCCAAATTGCTCTGAAGTAGCAAGCCAGCCATTCAAATCCTGCAACAGTCATACACACACACACACACACACACACACACACACACACCCGCACGCACACAATCTATGACAAAGTTGACTTTAAAAATTAGGCGCATTTTTAATGCATTTAACAATAGCTTCCATAAGGCAGAACGGTGTCAGTGTTAATTCCGGTGGATTCGACCACACCACCTCCTTTAACGTCTTATACTACAGCGTATCTTTGGGCCTCAGAGGACGACAGCTAAACCCAGACACTGACACGGCAGATAAAGGACAGACATCTTCTACGAGCTTGGCAAGTTATACCCATGAAATAAATCACTTAGGCCTGTCATTCTCTGTAGGGTACTTTCTGCTAATTGATGTACGGTGTTTCAATGAGTTTTTTTCCAACGCAGAGAATAGAACCCATGGCCTTGAGCATGCTGGGGAAGTGTTCTACCACCAAGTAGATTTCTTCAGATTTCTCCTCTCCCCTCCCCTGCCCTCTCCTCCCCTCCCTTCCCTTCCCCTCTCCTTCTCTCCTCTTCCTTCGCCTCCCTCTTCCCCCCTTCCTTCCCCCCTTTCCTTCTTTCTTTTCTTTTTGGTAGCAGGGATTCACTGTGCCAGCCTCACTTGGAACTAACTGTGTAGACCAGCCTGGGCTGCCTTCACACCTCTGCCTCTTAAGCCTTGATTGGCAGGCGTGTGGTGCAAGGCCTGCCCTCCAGTTATTTTCCTCTGTGAACACGGTTAGCTGTGTCCTTAGGGGACTGTCTGTCTCACTCAAGTAGCTGCTTTGTTGGTATAAAGGTTTCTGTTGGGTGTGATATTTCATACCTGCCATCTCCCATGGCGATGCACCTCCCTGTTTCTGATGATGAAGCTGTCTCTCTCTTTTGCTCTGGTCAGTCTGGCTAGGGGTCTCTAAGTTTAATTGATCTTCTCAAAGCACCGGCTTGTGTGTTGTTTTAATATATTTTTTCTTTTTGTTGTTGTTTGTTTTGTTGCTTGTTTTTTTTTTTTTTTCTAGACAGAGTTTTTCTGTGTAGTCCTGGCTGTCCTGGAACTCAATCTGTAGACCAGGGTGGTTTTTGAATTCGCCAAGATCTGTCTGCCTCTGCTTCCCAAGTGCTGGGATTAAGCTGGGCAGTGGTGGTGCACGCCTTTAGTCCCAGCACTTGGGAGGCAGAGGCAGGCAGATCTCTGAGTTCGAGGCCAGCCTGGTTTACAGAGTGAGTTCCAGGACAGCCAGGGCTACACAGAGAAAACCTGTCTCGAAAAAAACAACCAAACAAACAAAAAACAAAAACAACAACAACAACAAAAAAAACCCCGAGTGCTGGGATTAAAGGTGTGCACAAGCAATGCCTGATCCTCCGGTCTTGAAGAATTCCTTTCTTTTGCTCATATTGAATAAGGAGTTCACTTTTCATATCCCATTCAGAAACGAAGTCATGGACCATTTAGACCATTTGCTAACTATCCTGGGTGAAAGGTATTCTGCTTCTGCAGGTCTGCAGCCGATCAGCCTGACCTAGTTGCTTTAATAAGGCTGGTTTCTGCAACCTTCAGTTAGCACCTCAGAGTGACATAGCGGGAAGCTAAGTAAAGCCTGGGCAGGGAACTGCGCTTCTCTAAATTGAAGTCTGGGAGAAAAGGGGAGGAGGACTTAATTTTTGCCCTTCATTCTTGGTAATTGTATGACTCTCAGACTGTGATCACATGGAAAAACAAAACAAAAACAACAACAACAACAAAACAAACCACCTCACGGCAGGTCTGCACATAAATTCAGTTATAAATTGAGCAAGAGGTTATAGCAGAGAATGCCTACATGCATATACACTAGGAGAAATTATCTGGTTTAACTTTCACCATTTGTCACTGGTTTATAGAGACATGGAAAGTTTAAGAGTGTAACTAAGCCATCCTTGAAGTTTTGTTTAGACAGACTCAGTTAATAACCCTTTCTTTTTGTACCTGGGGTCCTGTGGTGTGTATCTTCTTTATGACTTTCAGTTAATGGTTTCTGTAACCCCTTGGGATGTGCCCTACGTTTTAGAAGTCTGCTGTTATCTCAGAAGCAATTAAGCAATCCTGTTATAGAAGGAACTTGAGCCGGGCAGTGGTGGCGCACGCCTTTAATCCCAGCACTTGGGAGGCAGAGGCAGGCGGATTTCTGAGTTCGAGGCCAGCCTGGTCTACAGAGTGAGTTCCAGGACAGCCAGGGCTACACAGAGAAATCCTGTCTTGAACCCCTCCCCCCCAAAAAAGGAGGAACTTGAATGTCTCTGTGGGGGTTGCTACTTAAGAACCATGGTGACTCTGGCACGCTAGCTGTTTCAGCAGAATAAATGCTCTTTGTTTTTGCGCTATCTGAGTCTGGGGTCTTCCTTCAGCGATTTTTGGACCCTTACAGAGTCACTATATTTCGCTTGTTATTTAGAGTTAGGCTGCTAAGGCCATGTATTTTAGGTTTCTCTTCCAGTAATGACTTTAAATATGGTATTAATTTCTCTCTAATCTTGCTGTAATGACAAGCCACAGGCTCTGACAGGCTGTATTCTCATTTTTGAACGAAGTTGGAAAATTTTTCTCAGATTAAAAAAATTATGGTGTGTGTGTGTATGTGTGCAAATGTGTGTGTGTGTGTATGCACATGTAGTCTGAGGTCAGGGGACAACTTGTGGGAGTTGGTTCTCTCCTTCCACCAGGTGGGTTCTGATGGTCAAACTCAGGTTTTTAGTACACATCTCTCATGGTGGGTCCATCCTGTCTGTCCCATTTTGCCCTTTTGTCTTTGCCTCTGATCCAGGTGCATTATTAGTTTACAAATATGTGGGTTTTCTTTTCTTTTTTTTTTTTGTGGGTTTTCTTTTCAAGCTTTCTGTTATCTTTTCTAATCTAGCTCTTTTGTGGACAGAAAACACTTTTGCATTCATTACAATTTGCTTTATAGCCTAGAATGTGGTCCTTTCGGCAGATAGGCCATGGTGTATTGGAAAAAAAAAAAGATATATTACTGTGTGGAGTGGTGTTCCATAAGTATGCATTAAGTCAAGTTGACTGGTAGTGCTGTCAGGTCTTTTATGTATTTATTGATTTTTCTTTCTGTTTTTAGTGACTACTGAGAGATATTAAAACCCATGAAAAATAACTGCAGATTTTCCTACAGGTGGTTACAGGGTTTAGTGTCTACTATTGCCTGTTGCCCATTTCTTAAAGACCGGTGAGGGAGGCCCTGCTCAACATTAACTGTCAACTTGACACAGCCCAGAATCACCTGAAAAAGGCGTCTTAGTTGAGTAACTGACGTCATCAGGTGTTGCGGTAAATATTGATAGGCCATTCTATGCTCCTGGGGGTGCATGCGGCTCTGCACCCGCCCAAGAGCTCTGGATTCACAAATGAAAGACATACCACCATAATTCTTATTATACCTTAAGAGCAAACAGCTGGACTTCTTCCTAACTCCACGTGGCTAACCCACTTTCCCCTCCAATATTCCTGAGTTATACTTGCTAAATCTGTATTTCATTACTGCTACCCCAGACCCAATCGGGGGAGTGGACCTTGGGGACACTTTCCTGGATTCTTACATGTCTGTGGGCTCTTCAGTCTGATCACTCTGTTTCCCCATCACGGTGATTCTGCCTCTTTTCTCCTCAGCGTTTCTTGCCCAGGAATCCTAAAAGTCCCTTGTCTGTCCTCCTTCCCAGCCATTGGCCGCTGGCTCTTTGTTGACCTGTCAAAAACCAACTGTTGGCAGGGACCTGCAGCGGACTTGTGAAGTCCCGGGTAAACCCTCAACAATCAGGTTGGCCTGTGCGCGTGTCTTGGGTGGAGATTGTCTTGATTACTAACTGACGTAAGAGGGTCCAGCCCACTGTGGCTGGTACCATCACAGGCAGCTCCTCCTGGGCTGTATCAGCAAGCAGCGTTCTTCCAGGTTTCTGCCTCCAGTTCTAGCCCTGACTTCCCTCCATGATGGGCTGTGACCCGGAAGTGTTAAGTCCAATGTTTCCCCTCTTGGAGGCGGAGCCACCAGACCGCCAGCTGGGGGCCAAGTGTTCAAACACACAGCCGGTAGAGGTGTACATTCAAATCTTCCAGCATGTATGGCAGAGTAAGGGTTTACATACTAGATTACAGAAGTGTGGGAAGGACATTGATGTGGAATGTGAGGATCCGAAAATGTTAAGTACCTGAACAAGGGCGGAGAAGTGAGAACAGAATGGGATTTGGACAAATTATTTCCAGAGTCCAAAACACCAAGGGTTAGAGCGTTTTCTCAAAGCAACAGAAAGGTAACTGCAGCAAGGAACATACCTTGTTTTCTCTGCTTTATCCCTGCCCGCAGAACATTGATGAACATTGATGTGGGTTTTTCTTTATGGCTTTTTTTTTTCTTTTTTCTTTCCCTCTCAGTTTGTGGTAATCTAACAACAGGCAAATCCATTAAAATCTACCCACACCATTTTCCCAATAGCTAAGACGGTTGTTACTGGTTTCCATTTTAGCAATATTTTAAATTAAGGTCTATACATTGTATCTTAAAACATCCCCCTATCACACGCTTAGCAGAGAGCAGTGTGGCGTAAGTTATGCTCACCGGGAGACCAGAGAGTCTTTGTAGTTCACTTTATTGCAGCATTTTCTTTATGACAGAGTGAATCTGTAATAGCGTGAGGTGTGCCTGTGGATTACAGGGGTCTGTATCCTATCCTTTCCCGGAAGGAGAGAAGAGAAGGAACCCATTGGCTTTCTTTGCCCCTGAGCTAAAGTCTCTGCCAGATGTTGCTGCTTTGATACTTGGTGCTACATTGTATCACTTTGAAACCCGTCCGAGGCTTTGTTGTTGTCATCCTTGCTGTTTTCTAGACCCGGTAGTTATTTGAAGATCAGCTTGACATTTGAATCTTCGGCTGATGTGTGTATGTACATCAGCATTCATGCCCGCTGCATGTGGCAGGTTTAAAAAAGAACACTGCTTCGGGGTGATTTTCTCCTTAAGATAATAGCTTGTGCCAATCGTCAGTTTCTTAGCATTCATCTCCTTACCAGCCATTCTCAGTGTTTCAGCAGTGAAGCTTCAGCAATCTGTCTCTTCAGTGACAGATTGCTAAGCTTCCTTAGTAGGGAAGAAGTGTGTTCCAGGAGGCAGGGTGTCTCCAGGTCTGGACTAGTTGCTGCCATCTTCGCATCACCTAGCTGTGGCCATTTGGGGGGAGATGCCACACCCCCAGGTTCATGCTTTGTAGAAATGTCCTACCTCTGCATTTTGCCTGGTCAGTCTCAGCCTACCTGCTTCTGGTAGACTGGGGGCCAGCTCTGTCTTGGAGGCAATGGGCGTGGCTATTTCCCTGGAGTGGCAAGCACCTTCTCCAGCAAGCTCTGCACTGCAGCCCTCCCTGGAAAAGACAGGAAGTGACACTCTTTCCAGTTTGTCCTTTCCAGGACACTCTTCCCAGCCTTAGGGGTTCTGTGCATGCATCATCATGGTCACTCCTCTTTTTATGTAGGACATTTTTTTTTTAAATCACTTCACCAGGTGACCTGGGCTTGTGGGTAGATGGGGCCGAGATACAGCCTGCTACCTCACTGAATGCCTTGCTTGTTGGGTGAGCTATGGGCAGTGTATGCCATAGTGGTGAGCCCCAGGGACATCTCGTGGGGCCCCGTTGCTCAAGTGGTGGTTCCTTCTGCTCACACTCCAGGAGGAAGCCACAGGAAGCACAGGACTCCCTTCCCTTCAGAAGCTGCCATTGTGACTTGACTGTTGTCTGTCTCAGCAGTTCGCCTGTGTTTTGGGGCCGTGTTCCAGTTACTCAAGGTAGGAAGACAGATCCATGCCACATTAATGTGAGACCTGATCTCACTTTAATTTTTTTTTCTTTCAGTCTCCAAAATAATGGGTTCTTTCATGACATTTTCATTTCTATATATCAATATATTCTGTCAGGAAACCAGGGTCCATAAAAGCCATTCTTGGAGTCTGTGAATCTTTTCAGGAGTCATTTCTGAATGTCTCTTATTTTCTTTCTTTCTTTCTTTCTTTCTTTCTTTCTTTTTTTTTAATACCCTGAATTTCTGACTCCAACGAAATTGCTATTTTACGTTCTTGTTACATGATTTTCTTGCATTCCAGGATATAGAAAAAAAGATCTATTTTAGTGTATTTTCTCAAATCCCAGGTGGTTATAGCCTTCTCTCTCCAGGAAATTGATACTGTGTGCTGGCATTTGGTTGGTCACGCTAGACTTGTTGACATACCTGTCCACAGGGTCAAGAGGCACTCTAGAGAGCTCTGGCTAATCCAGCTGCCACCTGAGTAGTAATGGAACTGTTACTGCAGCTGGAGAAGACAGTTCCATCTCTGAGTGGGCTGATTGCCGCTCAACAACCCACCGAGAAGCTTCTGATGTTCGCCCATCTCACAGACAAGGAAGTGGAGCTCAGAGGATCAACAGGTGTGGGTGAGGGCCAGGCTCTGGGCCTCTGAGCTTGACTCAGAAGTTTTCCGACGTTGACATATCTATTCTTAGTGAAAGTAGAAGGCCATTCGGTCAGATACAGCAACTTCCTGTTCTCAGAATAACCTTTGCTCCGTTTGAGAGCCCTACGTGTTTCCCTGTCTGTGTTTGTTAGTGTCTGCTCTGTAACTACTCTCTGGTATTCCCTGTGGATGGGCTCCTGGATCCTGGTAAAAACCAAGATCCTGGGATGCACAAAACCTTTGCAAAGAATGGAGTCATCTTCGCATACAATTAGCATGTATCCTCCATGCCGTGCAGATCATTTCTGCATTACTTATGATGCTTAATTCAACATGCATGCTGTGTAGACAGGTCCGGTCATCTACACTTCATATGGAGCTGCAAAACCTGCATGGTGTCCAGCTCCTGGGTGGGAGAGTTTTGGTGCTCTTGTATGCACTGTAGTAGTTATTCGTGACTGCCGTACAATGTATACGGACTAGATACTTAATCAAAAGGAAATCCTCCATGGAGGTATTGCCCAGCCTGCTTCTTCCTGAGGCCTCTCTCCTTGACTTGTAGAGGCCTGATATGTCTTCACAGGCTTGCCTCTATGTGTGTCTTAGTCAATGTTCTGTTGCTATGAAGGGACACCATGATCATGGCAGTTTTTTTTTTTAAATGAAAGCATTTAATTGGGACTTGCTTACAGTTTCAGAGTTTAGTCCATTATCCTCTTGGCAGGAAGCATGGCGGCACACAGGCAGACATCGTGTTGGAGAGTTCTATGTCTGGATCTGAAGGCAGCAGGAAATAGAAAGCCACTAGATCTGGCTTCAGCTTCTGAAACCCTAAAGCCCATACCCAGGGTCACACCTACTCCAACAAGGCCACACCTCCTAATCCCTCTCAAGAAGTGCCACTCCCAGATGACCAAGCATTTAAATATATGAAGCGGTGATGGCCATTTTTATTCAAACCACTACAACGTGTCTGTGTTTGTATCTTGACTTCCTTATAAGGACAGTCAGATTGGATTGAACCCATCCTGACGACTTCATTTAACTCAGGTACCTTTTTCAAGAGCCTGACTCCAGGCCAGTAAGATGTCTCAGAAGGTAAAGATGCCTGGTACTCACGGCTGGCCTCCTGACTTCAATATCCAGAACTTAAGTGTCTTAGGGTTTCATTGCAGTGAACAGACACCATGACTGTGACAACTCTTATAAAGGACAACATTTAAATGGGGCTGGCTTACAGGTTTAGAGATTCAGTCCATTATCATCAAGGTGGGAGCATGGCAGCATCCAGGTAGGCATGGAGCAGGAGGAGCTGAGAGTCCTATCTCTTGTTCCGAAGGCAGCTAGGGGAAGACTGGCTCCCATGTGGTTAGGAGGAGGGTTTCATCGCCCATACCCACAGTGACAATCTTCCTCCAACAAGGCCACACCCACTCCATCAAGCCACATCCATTCCAACAAGGCCACACCCACTCCAACAATGCCACACTTCCTAATAGTGCCACTCCTTGGGCCAAGGTATTCAAACCACCACACTAAATTTAATGGTTTGAATGAGAGTGCCCTCCCTCCCCTACTGCCCCTATATGAATAAGAATAGGCTCATACATTTGAACACACCACCACAGTTGGTGGAGCTATTTGGAAAGGCCTAAGAGATTGAAGAGGTGTGTCACTGCAGGTGGATCAAGGTGTAAGCTCTCAAATGTCCCTGCTGTGATGCCTTCGCTCTACCATCATGGACTCTAGCCCTCTGAAACTGCATGCCCAATTAAATGCTTTCAAAACCACCTTGGTCATCGGGTTTTGTCACAGCCATAGAAATGTAGGTAAGAAACTATGTAAAGGTGGGTAGTGCCTGACAGCCGCATATTCCCTGTAGCCTGCACATGCAGAGTGTGCTTACACATGTTCTGTCTGTCTGTCTCTCTCTGTCTCACACATATGCTTTTTCTTTTTTAACTGATCCTATCTCCAAATGCAGTCTCACACTGAAATACCAGGATAAAGACTTCTGTGTGACTGACCAACTGATTCAGCTCACAGAGATGACTCTCACTAGCTTATCAGGTGGCCCAGGCCACAAGTTGCTTCTCAGATTTCCCCAGGGACTGGGGTGGGGTTATGGGGAGGGTGGTGGTGGGAGAGTGCCTTGAGCTTTTGACCTGTCCGTCCACCCATAGGATCATTTGTCTTTGTTTGCACCGCTGAACCCTACAGAACTGTCTATTGGTTGAACTTGAGAGGAAAGAACACAGCTTTGCCTAGGACACGTGTCAATCAAACTCCTATTTTAAAAACTCAAGTGAAAAAGGTCAAAGACTGTGGTTTGGGCGGCGGGCCAGGGCCGTGCTCAGAGGAGGGTGTCCTTCCAGATGTTGCCAGCAGGGGTCAGACCAGCTCAGAAACACCAAGGGTCACCCCAGGGAGAGGAAGGCAAAAGAGTATCAAGAAGACTCCATCCCCTAATCTCTCCCTTCCTCCCTCCCTGCCCTCCTTCCTCCTCCATTTCAGGTCCTTCCTGCCTTTGGCTGCAGCTCAGAGCACAACAGTAAAAAGTAACCAAAATTTTGCAACAGGAGGGCTGGCAAAGAACAACCTTTTTTGTTTGTTTGTTTGTTTGTTTGTTTGTTTTTAAAAGCATCATGGTGTGGGGATGACTGCAGTGTAAGCCACTTGTGTGTGGGCTTTGGGGACAGGATGGCCTCTGTAGGGTGAGGTGGAAGGACACTAAACAGAGAATCCCACTTACCACTGGATCAACAATTTCCAAGCCAGAGCTTCTGCTGAGTTTACATCCAGTGCTTACAGTCTCTCAGTCCACATCTTGGGAACGGCTTTTCCCCCGCTGGCACCCCTTCCTACTAAGGCAAGGGGCTCACTCTTTCCACTCACAAAGCCCCCATCCCCCCGCTTGCTGAGAAGAGAGAGAAAAAAGAAGCCAGAAAATGACCCACACGAAGTGTGTGTAGGAGGCTCAGGCCTTTATGTCTAGATCTTTGTACAATAGCCGTGATATGCTTGGAAGAACAGAGGCTGAGGTAGGCTGGAGGACGGCCTTCAAAGACACATCCTAACTTCTGGGACCATGAACGGGTGACCCCTGTGGCTAAAGGACTTTGCAGGCTCAGTTGTCAAGGATCTTAAAGAGACAGGAGAAGACCCTAGGTTACTGAGCACAAATTGTCATAGCGTCTTTGTGAGACCGAAGCAGGAGGCTCAAGGCAGGGGCTATGTGACTGTGCCTTAGAACTTCCCCAAACTGGTTGATTTGAATAGACTCATAATATAATAGATGCCAGGAATATAATATAATAAATATGATGCCAGGAAGGATAGAGGCCTCTGGATTCTGGAAATGGCTGGGGAAGAATCCTCTAGAACCTACGGAGAGACACAGCCCATGCTGACTCCAGAACCACACAGTTTGTCTACGTGCATTAGGAACGTTGCATCGCTTTTGAGCATCGCTGTCTCCAGTTCTGTGTCCAGGCAACAGCACAGAATCCCGACATGAGCGCTGGTACCTGCTGCTGTCCTGGTTTTGATCTGGTGGGCCGGCCATTTCTCTTATTGACCACGGTTCCCTTTTCAGCTGGTGTGGCCCTGGCCAAAGAGTGATTGCTGTATCAAGAAGGGGGCTCCTAAGAACATACAAAATAGACAGGTGGCATCTTCAAGTGGCAGGAGTCTTTAGTTCCTGGAAGTGAGGCCGTTCCTCTGCTCTCTCCAACCCAGTGCTTATGTTGCAGTGTGATATCCTAATCCAGACCTCTGCTCTGGCCTCTGCAGTGGCTGGCAGGACAGCAGATCCGCAGCTGGCAGGGATGAAGGTATGAGCCATGGCTATTCCCCCTGAGTATCCAGTGTGTTTCGTTCTTTCCCCCAGTCACACCAGGCGAGGGGCTAGGATGCCTTTGTAATCATATCACAGCCCCTCATGCGTTGGCATATGGCAGTCACCTCTTCCTGAAAAGCCTGGGCTAGCTCAGTTGCTTGAGATCCAGTTTCTCCAGTTAAAGACCGAGTTGGCCCCGTGTGTCAGGGTCTTTACTGGTGGATTCACCAGGTCCCATTTTCCATCCTCTCTGTTTTCTTCACAGAAGCACATTCCCAGAGACGGAATCTGGAAGAGGTTTCAGAATATTTATAATGTTCTGTTACAAGTCAATAAACATAGGAGTACTTCTTAAACCTACTGAAAATGTGCCTCGGGGTCATGAAGGGGACCAGATGGTCCCAGGCTGCCAGGGAACCATGGAATCAATGCCAGCACTTACCATGTTACTTTTGCCTGGGGGCGATCGGCCCTCCCAACTATGGTTACATTGTTACCTAGAGATTGGTTACAACTTGGAGTGGGGCTGTAAAGTGTTCTGGGAGTCACAGGTCAATCCTCCCTTCCCACAGAATTACCAGGCTCACATACCTATGAGGTGGGTGGGACACCCTGCCAACAAGCTACAAATTACCCCATTTGTGCCTCAGTCCCAGCCACAGAAAGGGTCAGAATTGCAGTTTTAGATTATAGAACAAAGCACAAGGTGAAAGGTTGGGCCTCCGTGCCTTCATCTGTAAAGGACCAGCCTGATGGATTCTTGAGTTGAAGCTTTTCTGTCCACATGCCTTCCTTTTTTTCTTTTTCTCCTTCCCTTCTCCCTCTTGCTCTAGCCCCTCGCTCCAGCCTTTTTATTATTTGTCTTTATATATGTGAGTACACTGTAGCCGTCTTCAGACACCTCATAAGAGAGCATCAGATCTCATTACAGATGGTTGTGAGCCCCCATGTGGTTGCTGGGATTTGAACTCGTGACCTCTGGAAGAGCAGTCAGTGCTTTTAACTGATGAGTCCTCTCACCAGCCCGACATTCCTTTCTTACTGGTGCTGCCTCACCCTCGTTTTAATGTCTAGGAATTTTTTTGGTCAGACAAAGTTTGCACACATTCCAAGATGCAGGGAGGAATCCGAGCAGACTCAGGGAAAATTCATCTTATCTGCAGACAGGGACTGCCAGGAGGGCGTGTAAGGGGCTGGTCAGTGGAAAGCCTTGAATACTCAGGGTCCTGCATGCTGGTCCTGACCGGAAGGACCAGTCTTTTCAATCATCCATCAGCAGAGCCCTTGGATAAACTTCGGATCTGCAGGCTGTTTAATTTGGGATGGAGTAGAGGTAGACTCTAAGTGGTCCGCATAAGAAAGTTCTGGGGTTTAGGATTTATAGGAATCATTTTATGCTGCTTGGGGAGTCCATAGCTCATGTGGTCACCTTGCCTCAGCCTGGTGAGTAGCTGTAACTACAGAAGGCGTCCTCCATCATGTCTGTTTCTTACCTATAATATTCTATACAATAGAGTCAGGACACAGGATCACTGGTTATTTAACTTGATGAGAGAGAGGGAGAGAGGGAGAGAGGGAGAAAGAAAGAGAGAGAAAGAGAGAGAGAAAGAGAGAGAGAGAGAGAGAGAGAGAGAGAGAGAGAGAGAGAGAGAAGAGAATATATGTGAGCCTAGCCCTGCACTGGTCACCAGGGGAGAAGAGCTAGTTTAAGATACAATTCATGGCCTGGTCACCTCCATCTCTGTTCTTCTGGGGTATATTCAATAGGTCAACCAAAGTGCCACCAAAGTGTGCTTGTCACCAGCTTGCCGTTAGAGGCTTTTACAATACTGGCTCAGCCCCTGGTTGTGCTACAAATAGCTATAGTGACTTCCCATTTGTCCCTTGAGAAGTGACTCAGGAGGTGAGTGGGTGGAGGTTCCTTCCATCTGTCAGTATCCCTCCCAGGCGTCCCTTAGGAAGGCAGGACCACACAGGGTCTAGCCTTCTCCTCTTACTCAAACAGTGACTCCTGGCTTCTCACAGGACCTTTGTTGTGTTGTTAGAGCTGCAGGGGACGGGCTGTGAGCTAGTTCTAAACAAACTCTGAAACTTCTAGGCATTGCTGGCTGCAAAGAACCAGAGAGACTGGCATTTTGGTGTTAGGGTGGCAGGCTTACCCCACAGTTCCTGCAGGTATGCCCTCCATGGGAGTAGGTGGGCACATTCACATAGTCCTGCTGGCCCTGGGTTTGAAGGATGCTTGCCATTCTATAAAGAGTGCCATGACCCTGCGCCTGCCTGAACTTGGAGGTTAAAGAGGCATAATAAGAGGGACACAAGGCTGGAGAGATGGCTCAGTGGTTAAGGGCACTGACTGCTCTTCCAGAGGTCCCGAGTTCAATTCCCAGCAACCACATGGTGGCTCACAACCATCTCTAATGGGATCAGATGCCCTCTTCTGGTGTGTCTGAAGCTACAGTGTACTCATATACATAAAATAAATAAATTTTTTTTATAAAAGAGGGACACATACATACCTTTCTTACCAGTTGGGCAAAATCCCCACATTCTCTGGGTGGGAGCCCGAGGAGTGGCCTTGTGCAGGAGTCAAGCGCTGAGCTGTGGCTCACAATGAGGGTGATGCCCACTGTAGACAGAACACCTCAAGGTCAGAGCAGGCCCAGAGAGCCCTTTGCAACATATAAGCCTCTTCAGTCTTGGAGGTCCAGCTACCATGCCCCGGTGAGGTGGTGGGGTGGGAAGTAGCGTGGGGAGTCATTTCCTATGATTTAGAGCACACCACCTTGTGAAATGGGGGCTGGGGCTAGGGTGTGGTGACCAAGTGCCGGCTTCAAGGATGGTTTAAGGATGATCTGAGTCACTGTCCTCTTGTGGCTGGCTGCCTAGGTCCTGTCAGCTACAGGTGGTGGTGGTGGTGGTGTGTGTGTGTGATGGCTGCCACCAAGACCCGAGCCAACCACTTTATCTGGCTTATCACTGTGAGCCTGAGACGCCGCCTGCTTTAGATAAGGTTTAGGGGAGTCACCTCAGGTGACGTGATGGACTCCAGACAGCTGGAGAGTGGTATGGGATCCAGCACCTCTGTGTGTACCTCATGCTGGACCAAGCGAAGCTGAGAGGGACAGCGGTTGACAGTGTGAAGCTGGGAAAGCTGAGAACATGGCTTGTGGTTAGGGCAGGTGGGCTGTGGCTCAGCCTCCCTTTCCTTAGACATTGGCTATCCCATCCTTCTGTCGTTCTGGGTTTCCGTTGTTCCCATAGTTTGTGAAAACCCTGATGTTCTAGGTCCATCCATGCTTAGCACCAGAGTAAGCAAACCTGGTGTGATGGTTTGTATATGCTCGGCCCAGGGAGTGGCACTATTAGGAGGTGTGGCCTTGTTGGAGTGGGTGTGTCACTGTCGGCATGGACTTTAAGACCCTCATCCTAGCTGCCTGCAAGTCAGTCTTCTCCTAGCAGCCTTCAGATGAAGATGTAGAACTCTTAGATCCTACTGCACCATGCCTGCCTGGATGCTGCCATGTTCCCACCTTGATGATAATGGACTGAACCTCTGAACCTGTAAGCCAGCCCCAATTAAATGTTGCCCTTTGTAAGAGTTGCCATGGTCATGGTATCTGTTCACAGCAGTAAAACCCTAAACTAAGATACCTGGGCTACATGGAGTGTGGGTGTATGTATCTACTCCCTGTCATGGTGGAGGTGACGTAATGTCTTGGCCAGAGTGAGCCAATCCCAACCTAGGGAAGCCTGAGGCTGTCCTCCTTAAGCCTGTGGAGCACTCACTGTCCTGCGGGCATATGTTGATGATCTGTCCCATGCTCACGGAACATCTCTCCACGTACTGGTCATAGCTCTCGGCTGGCATGAGGGAGCAGCGGGGGAATGCTGGCCTGAAACGGGATGGAGAGAGACATGGGCTGCTGTTCTGGAGCCTTCTGGTGAACAAGAATATGGCAGAGCAGCTGAATGGGACCATGATCCTCCAGATGGCCTGCCAGGCACAGCTCATGGGTTCACGGCCAGCAGGGGCGCCTGGATGTGTTCACACTGGCAAAAGGCTGTGGTACCATCGACATGGAGGCTGACTGAACAGCAGGAAAGCTGTACATCTCAGTCTACCTGGAGATAGTCACCCCCGGGGTGGGGGGAGGACAAAGACATTCCCCTTCACAAACCAGAGTCAGGACCCTCTTCTGGGTGAGGTCCCTCTGTTTCCATCCTTGCAGGGTCAGTTTTTAGCAGGAATACCCCATCTTCCATATGTGGTTAGGTTCCCCAGCCTCCATCACCTCTAGGTGATGTGTGTTCACTGTAGCTGCCTTCACCAGGAATCTTCTTGGTTTGTCTGATCAAGACCATAATCCCCAAGCCATTCCCGATTGCCCCCATCCTGCTGGGACTATATACACAGTTCAATCTACCTTACTCTCCACTGAAGGGTTCTAACTCAGTAGATAGATTTTCTTTAACAAGGACCAGAGGAGCCTCGGTGGCAGAGATTTCCAAGGTACATACCTATAATCGAGGTCGACATTGAAGTTTGCTTCTTTCAGCTCCTCCAAGGTCAAGAAGGTCAGGGTGGCCTTGCTGGCTTCCCACTTCATCCACTCGAAGATTCCAGGCTCAACTCTTATCTTCAGCTTCTTCTCCAGTTTGAGTTCTTGGGTCAATGAAAAACAAGGGTGAGTCACTGTCCGGGTTACCTAAAGAAGCTTCTTCATAGCTAGATCTACCTCAGTAGTTAGTGTTTTTGTCAACTTGACACACGTTAGAGTCATGACGGAAGAAAGGAATCTCAGTTGAGAAAATGCCTCCGTAAGATGAGTGGTCTGTAGGCAAGTCTCTAGCTATCCTGGAGCTCACTATGTAGAGTCCCTGAACTCATGGAGATCTGCCTACCTCTGCATTCCAAGTGCTGTGATTAAAGGCATACACTATTACGTCCATTTCCTTGATTGATTACTGATGTGGAAGGGCCAAAACCACCGTGGGTGGTGTCACACCTGGCTGTACAATCCTAGGTGCTATAAGGAAGCAGGGTGACCAAGCTGCGGGGACCAAGCCTGTAAGCAACACTCCTCCATGGCTTCAGCTCCTGCTTCCGGGTTTCTGATTTGAGTTCCTACCACAACCAATCTGACTGATGGACAGGGACATGGAAGTATAAGTCAAGTATCCCTTGTTCTTCCCCAGTTAGTTTTGGTTAGTGTTTTATCACAGTATTGGAAAAGCAAACTAGGATACCAACCTATAACTGAGGAAACCCTTCACATATGTGAGTCTTTGCTGGCAAACATCATCCTGGGATCTAAGCACAGCATTGCTTTCTCTAAGACCCGAACTACCAGGCATTTGGAGGAATCCAAGGACTGACAGCATGCTGCCCATCAAGAGGGGATAGGGGGATGCCGCAGGCAGCGGGCTCACCCTGGGGTCTCACTATAACCCCACATATAGCTCACTTAACCCCATGACACAGTTTCATCCTTGACACAGTTTCATCCTTGACAGAATGATACGGTGATAGAGACAGGGAGTCCCGATGGGGCAAGAGGTGACGAGTAGGGACGGAAACATCTGGAATAGGCAGGGTGCTGACTTTGGTGCAGGAACTTTGTTCTGCAGTGAACAAAGAGGGGTTCTATCCCCTGCTATGGATACTTCCGTGAACCCCCTAGGTGTGGGCAGAACCTGGGTGACCACCAGCCATCCACATGACCATGATGTCTTGCATGGCTGAGAGGATCTGTGAATGGCTTTCCTGACGGATGCTGGACAGCTCCCCTCCAGCGCTGACCCTGCCCTGGGAAGTCACATAGGGATCTAGAAAGGCATTCAGTAGCACTAGTTCTCTAGGCTTGTGAATGTTCATTCCCAAGTACTGGAGATGCTGGACAGCTCCCCTCCAGCATTGATCTCGCCCTGGGAAGTAACGTTTTGGATCTAGAAGGGTACTCAGTAGCCCTGGCTCTCTAGGCTTGTGAATGTTCATTCCCAAGTACTGAGACACTTGGCAGAACTGAGGCACATGGCAAAGTATGACAACAGATGTTGACCCTGTGACACCAGCTCCCACGGGTCATACAACCCTAGCACTCTGGGATGTCAGTGGCTCATTTCTGCCAGCGGCTCCTAGGAGGCTGGCTGCCAACTGCCCTTTGGCTTAGTTGTGGGCACTCTTTGCTTGTCATCTCATTCCTCCGCACACCCTCTTTGGTCCTCATGGAGAGCAGCCTCAAGATAAAGCCAGAAGTTAAGGCCTGTTGAGCTTCTCACCTTCCAGGATGTGCTTAGCTGTCTGCACACAGCGCAGGGCTGGAGATGCGAAGACCGCGGTGACTCTGACGCCGCTGTCCAGCAGGGCTTCTCCTGGAAAACAACAGGTAAGAAACTCCCTTCATACATCAGCCCAGGATGAGGGCTTGTCTTGATGGCAGGCAGGGATGGATGAGACACCTACCCACTGCTGTACATACCTGCAGGATCTCCAGTCAGGTTAGGGTAGAACCTGCAACTGTGACCAGCAATTGGTCTTATAACTACATTATATTGTATGGTAGAGGTGGTAGCCCAGGAGTCAGTGAGCCCGTAAGCAGTGGAGGCTCCTCACAGCTTGTAGCAGGATACTTATTCTGCTACATTGTATTCGCAGTGGAGCTTAGTGATTAGGCAGTAGAAGAGGAGGTGGAGATGGGAGAAGAAGAGAGGAAGGGGAAAGGAGGAAAGGGGGAAGGGGAGGGGAGAAAGAGAGGAAGA
>NW_021604628.1:2369409-2375118 GCF_004785775.1 Grammomys surdaster | reverse complement strand
GGAGGAGGAGGAAGAGGAGGAGGAGGAGGAGGAGGAGGAGGAGGAGGAGGAGGAGGAGGAGGAGGCTAGCAGCCATGGAGAACCATGGATGGGTTGAAAGCTGTCCTGGGTAGCAACTTCTATCAAAAGGTTAGATATTGGGTAACAACCCTAATTGTGTGGGCATCTTGTTGATTGAGCATTTCTAAATATATAAATCCTTTCGATAACCATTAAGCTTTAAGAGTATTCATCCTACTGGTAGATATTGTTTGGGGTTCAGCCGAGCTTTGTGGATGCAGTGTGTTGGATTGGCAGAGCCATCCCCTATGCTGGTGTCTTGTGGGTGCCAGGGCCTGCGCATCTAGCTAGCTAGTGCCCCGGTCAGAGTCGAGGAGGAATGGGAACACGGTGGCTGCCCAGGAACAAGCTGGACCAGGTACCGTTTTCTAAATATGACCCCTACACCAGCTGACCACAGAGCTGGAATGAGAGGACACTGAAGGGGGTTGTACTTGGCGTGTGAACCATACCCTTTAGCTATACTGAAAGATGGAGTGGCCCATGTTACAAGGCACAGGTGTAGTCTCAGAAGCAGAAAGTAGCCAATAGCAGCCAGGGAAGACCCCACTCCTGCAACCTTTTGCACCTGAGTTCTGCTCATAGCCTGGGTGAGTCTGGAACAAGTCCAGATAAAAGTGACTCTGTGAACTGAGACCCTCGGTGTCCCACTTAATTCAAATCTGCACTGTAAGTTTAACATGCACATAGCTCTATAACTTTGTGGTCATTTAGTTGGTCACCTTAAGGCCAGCCATGGCTTGTGGGAGGACTAGCTGTAATCCAACCATGTTTTCTCTGGGATATCAGAAGCCTAGCTGGTGGCAAAGGAAACCCCATGGCACAAGAGATACCTGACACGAAAGCCAGGAGGCTTGAGGCTGTCAGTTATGGGCAAGTTGGAATACTGACCCCCCTCCACCTAGAATGGGACCTTAATCAATCGATCTGTATCTAAGGCTTTGACCAATAGGAATAAAAAATATCAGAAAATTGTGACTGTACCGAACACACAGATTTCATACAAAATCTATGTTTTTATATTTAAAAACTATATATATATATATAAAGGATTTGAGTACCCATAGGTTCTGTGCCCACAAAGATCCTGGTCCTTATCCCCCAGCATCCAATGGGGCAACTGAGAACAAGTTAATGTAAGGTTGGGCTCTGTACCAACATGTCTTTCTGCAAAGGAGAAGGCTGAGAAGAGATATAGATAGAAAGGGATGATGGGGGGCTGGAGCGATGGCTCAGTGGTTAAGAGCACTGACTGCTCTTCCAGAGGTCCTGAGTTCAATTCCCAGCAACCACATGGTGGCTCGCAACCATCTGTAATGGGATCCGATGCCCTCTTCTGGTGTGTCTGAAGACAGCAACAGTGTACTCATATAAATAAATCTTTAAAAAAAAATTAAAACCCAATCAACCTATCAATCAATCAATCAATAAATAAATAAGCAAGTAGATAAATATAATTGATTACCCAGTCTAAGGTGTTTAGTTATAGTAGCTCAAGCTAAGGCTTATTTTAAGAAGAAAAAAAAGAAAGGGATGATGGGAAGATACCAGGGCAAGACCCCGATGGATCAATAGGGAGAGGCAGGTCTTCCTCACGGCCTCAGAAGGTACCATCTGCTTGAACTGTGACCTTGGGGCTTCAACCTCTAGCACTGATAGGTGACAAATGATGCTTCAGCCACCCAGACGGTGGCAGGGATATAGCAGCTTGGGATACGTGTGACCTACACAGCCTGTCCCTGGCTGTGCTCTCATGCATACACACCGAGCGCTGTTCAAACATCTCTGTAAGTATTTAGGCATGGGGACAAGACTTCTGAGACACACACATACAGCCTCACATGACACACGCATGCACATGTATGCATAGCCCACAAAGCCCTAAGGAAGGAGGCCCTCTAATGGGCTGCATACAGTTGGTGTATCCCAGCCCCAGAACCAACTGTTGTCTGACTGGGAGCCTGAAACAGCCACAGTGTGAGCCCAGCCTCCCACTCAGAAGGCTGACAGTTGAAACCCCGTGGCTCACGTAGAGTAATAAGCAGGAAAGCTGGTTCTAGTGGGTTCCTGTAGCTAACCAGCCAGGGACTGGGGTGTCCACTTGTCCTCTTAGGCTCAGCTTTCTGAATTTGTAAGATGTAAACCAGAGAAGCATAACAATCTCGTCTGTTTCCCAAACTATATCTCATAGATGGAAACTCCCCAGTCATAAACTCAAAGGCATGAATGGTAGTGAGGAGTGTGCCTTTAAAGTGTGTGTGTGTCTGGATCTGTGTGTGTATATCTGTGTGTGTGTGTCTGAATCTGTGTGTGTGTGTATCTGTGTGTATATGTGTGTGTCTGAATCTGTGTGTGTCTCAATCTGTGTGTGTGTCTCAATCTCTGTGTCTGGATCTGTGCCTGTATGTGTGTGTGTATGTCTGTATCTGAATCTGTGCGTGTGTATGTGTGCACACATACAGTTGTACATGTATGCTTCTGTGCGGATGTGTGTGGAGGTCAGAGGTCAGCCTCAGAAGTCAATCTCAGGAAGGCCATTCACCCCTTTATTTAAAATGGCATTTCTCACGGGCCTGGAGCTCACCTTGTAGGTGAACTTGTCTGGCCAGGGAGCCCTGGAGAGTAACCTGCCTCTATCTCTTCAGCACTGGGAATATAAGTGTAAGCTACCACACCCAAATTTTCTACATAGGTTCTGAGGATCAAACCCAGGCCCATGTGCTCACCGAGCAAATACTTGGCTAACTGAGCTATCTCCCCAGCCTGGTTTTAATTTTTTAAGTGACACTCTTGGTACATTCAGTGTTTATTGCTATTTCTTCTCCCTGCAGTGTCCTCTCCCTATATTTCCTCACTTGTATCACCAATAATCCACTTCTGGATCAGACTGCTCCACTTTTGGTCACTAGCTGTGGGACCTTGGGTAAATGATCTAACATCTCTGTGGTGATTTGAATGAGAATGCCCCCAACACCCATATATGTAAATATTTGGTCTCCAATTAGTAGAACTGTTTGGGAAGGATTAGAAGGTGTGGCCTTGTAGGAGGAAGTTTGGTCTTGTTGGAGTGGGTGTGGCCTTGTTGAAATGGGTGTGGCCTTGCTGGAGGAGGTGTGGCCTTGTTGGAATGGGTGTGGCTTTGCTAGAGGAGGTGTGGCCTTGTTGGAGTGGGTGTGGCCCTTCTGGAGGAGGTGTATCACTGGGGATGGGCTTTGAGGTTTCAAAAGCTCATGTCAGGCTCAGTATCCCTCAGCCTGTAGATCAGGAGGTAAGCTCTCAGCTGCTGTTCTAGGACCATGCCTGCCTGCCTGCCAGGTCATGGATTCACCCTCTGAAACTGCAAGCAAGCCCCAATTAAATGCTTCCTTTTATAAGCTGCTTTGGTCATGGTAACTAAGACAATCTCCATGCCCTGTTATGGGCAGAGGAAGGAAGATATTAACACTGTCAAAGGATGCATGGGAGGGGCTCAGTGGATACAATGTAGTCACTGTTGTTAGTGTTACTCTCCTGTGGGAAAACTCTTAAACATACCAGCAAGTCGAGCCTGGAAAATTCCACAGGAAGATAGCGGTGGATCGTTTTCAAAGTCTTTGATGCCGTTGCTCCTCCTGGGAAGGCTGCGGGGGAAGTTCAGGTCTGGCCTGTAGTATTTTCCTGAGGTAGAAACAAGTAGCAGACATCTGAGGTCACTGAGGCAGATCTCATTTGTCACCCAGGATCCCAAGACGGAGATCCACACTGCAGGGAAGGTTATCGTCGGAGTGCTTGCACAATGCTGTTGTTTGTGAAGTGATCTTGTAATGTGGACTTGATTTCTAGAACATTATTGCAGGCCTGTAACATGTTCTCAAATGCAGAATGCTTAGGTTTGAGCCCCAGGGGCCAGGAGCCCACTTTTTCCTTTTTGCCTTTATCACTCACGAGGGAGAGAAAGCTGAGTCCCCAGGAGTCTGAGTGGGTATCAGTTAACCGGCTGCAGTGTGAAGCCTGCCTTGTGTGTTGCCGCCGGTGGGGCAGTACACACTTGGCTGGAGGTGGCCCACCACGGGAACTCTTCAGTCAGGTGCTTGAATGCAGGATCAGAAAACAGAGGCTGCATGACAACCCAGTCTCTTTGAGTTTGACATTGGTCTCTAAAATCTGTCAATCTGTGAGAAATCCTGACCCTTAGCTGTGTGACCAGAAATGAGTGGTTTAATCTTTCTCATCAGAGAGAAGGGGAAACCAAATTTGTCACCAGTCACTGACTTGATGCCAAGGGCCTGGCTTAGACATGTGGCCAATGTGTATGTGGATGGGTTCCAAAACCTGAGGGCACTGGGGTCTCCCAGCAGGTGCTATGCCATGGTCTAGGGTCCCTCAAGGACACAGAGCTAATCTGTCTAGAGTCATCTGGACTCTACCTACCATCGGCAGTAGTGCACTGCTGTAGCCAAGACTTCCCAAAGACCTGGTCCACTCTCTCGCCATGGCGTACGACCAGAACGCCTCTCCTCGAGATGGTAGCCTGGGGTGAGAGCAATGGGACATGAAGTTATTAAGCAGACTCTTCAGTATCCACCAGCCATTGCCTAGGGACGGAGACTCTCCTCTGCAACTGTGGTCGGTCAGGCTGCCAGCCTTCGCAGTGTGAGGCTGGGGGATTGCTTTTATTCCTCCCTATGTTTAATTTCCTGGGTTTTGTGACTTCATAAAGGAGATGGAAAGAGGACTGAGCCCATCACATTTTTCAACTGTTTTGTCTCTTACAAGTGTCTGTCTGTCTGTCTGTCTGTCTGTTATCTATCTATCTATCTATCTATCTATCTATCTATCTATCTAATCTATTAACCATCTCTTCTTCCCTCCATCCCCCCTCCCTCCTTCCTTCCTTCCTTTTCTCTCCTTTCTCTTTTCTCTCTCATAGATCAATCTATTTATAGTTTACTCATTTATTCCTACTCTTCCTCTTCCGAGGAGCCCTCCAGGACTGTCCATGCTGAGTCCATCCCAAGGCAGCTTCCTCATAGTGCCCAGGTATGTGTCTTGCCTCTGAACACTCAGGGAAGAAGCCTCCCTCTTTTCCCTCACTGCCTTCCTATAGCTGGCCAATCTCTGCTTGCCCAAGTGCTCTTAGTGAGTAGGACAGTCATTCCTCAGTGCACCTGAGGTGGGCCGAGGAACCCTGCAGCCACTAAAGTTCACAGAAGCGCAAGTCCCTTCTATAAAACAATGTGATGTTTTTACTGACTGTAGACACTTCCCCTGTGTGCGCTAACTCATCTCCAGGCAACGGAAACACCTCATGCAATTTAATGCTATGTGAACAGTAACTATGTCATATGGTTTAGGGAACAATGACAGAAAAAGTCTGTATGCATTCAATATTGGCACAGCTAGCCTGCCTGCCTGCCTTCCTCCCTTCCTCTTTCCCTCCTTCCCTCTTTCTTCCTTTCTTTCTTCCTCCCTCTCTTTCCCTCCTTCTCTTTCTTTCTCTTCCTCTCTCCCTCCTTTTCTTTCTCTCCCTTTCTCTCTCCCTCTCTCTCTCTTTCTTTCCTTTATTCTTTCTTTCTCCCCCTCTCTCCTTCCTTCTCTTTCTTTCTCTCTTTTTTCTCTCCTTTCTTTCTTTCTTTCTTTCTTTCTTTCTTTCTTTCTTTCTTTCTTCCT
>NW_021604628.1:2359066-2369399 GCF_004785775.1 Grammomys surdaster | reverse complement strand
TTTCTTTCTTTCTTTCTTTCTTTCTTTCTTTCTTTCTTTCTTTCTTTTCATTTGAAACATGGTCTGACACAATAGCCCAGGCTGCCCTGAAACTTTCTATGTAGCCCAGGTTGGTCTCAGACTCACAGTTATCTTCCTGCATTTTCCTCCCAAGTGCTAGGATCACAGATGTGTGTTACCACAGCCAGTTCAGACCTTGAATGTTATTCAAAGGCTTGGGTGTAGAAGGCTTAGTTGCAGCCCATGGAACTGCTGAGAGTGGGACCGTTGGAGGAGAGCCTGGTGGGAAGAAGTTAGGTCACTGGACTTGTGACTTTGAAGGGCTCTTGGGACCCAGTGCCTTCCTCTTTCTGCTTTCTGGCTTCTATCAGGTAACCGACTCTCCTCTACTATCTGTCTGTGTCATGGTAAACCACATCAAAACAGGCCCAAAGCAGCCGGTCCAAATGATGAGGGATTGAACACTTGAAGACCATGACAAACACAAAACAAGTCATTCATTTTTTTGGAAGCTGGTCATTTTAGGTCTTTTGTTGCAACACTGAGAAGCTGATTAAGACAAGATACAGTCTTCTAGAACATTTCCCACCCCTGGTTGATTGAATCCATGGGGAAAAATCCCTCCATGATTTAGAGGAACAGTTGCCTAACAGTGTTCAGCAGTTTCAGGTCATGGTGTGTGTGTGTGTGTGTGTGTGTGTGTGTGTGTGTGTGGTGGGGGCAGAAGCTCTCTGGAACATTCCTTCCTTTCTAGACTGTCCTTGGCACTTCATAGTCACAGGGCACATGGCTACGGTGTTCTTGGGAGGCTTATGTTTGGGTAGTAGGGTCCTTAGCATTAATGTGTCAACGTTCAGGAGGGGCTCCTCTGTGTGTGAGTTCATCCTCAAGGTGAGGTTTAGTCTGTCGCTATGTATTGTAATGCTAAGGTCTGGTTGCTCTCAGGGAGAAGAGAATCCTAATGTACATCAAGTAATACTATGTGACTTTGCTCCTTAATTTAAAACTACTGGTTGAATAAAGATGGTGACAGCCTATAGCTGGGCAGAAGAGAGATAAGCGGGGGTTCAGTTCCTGGGCTTGAGGTCTGAAGAGACCACCAGAGGGGAGAAGGAGGTGGAGAGAGGAGAGGATACCATGGGGTAGGTGAGTCTTGAAAAGATGGACATGAGGGCTGGCCAATTAACGTTAATAGCAGCCCAGATGGAACACGGCAGGCCATATCGGGGTTATCGGCAGGGAAGCAGACATGATAGCATCGAGGGTCGATATCTGCCCAGCTCTTGTGCTGATTAAGACTTAGTATAAATATAAAAGCTTTGTGTCGCTGGGGCGGTGGTGGCGCATGCCTTTAATCCCAGCACTTGGGAGGCAGAGGCAGGTGGATTTCTGAGTTCGAGGCCAGCCTGGTCTACAGAGTGAGTTCCAGGACAGCCAGAGCTACACAGAGAAACCCTGTCTTGAAAAACCAAAAAAAAAAAAAAAAAAAAGTTTTGTGTCTTTTATCTGGGAACTATATGATCAAAGGTGGGGTAGAAACTCCTGTTTGAGATGAAATATTTACGACAACGTTTTCACTTGAGAGAAAAGTCAAATTCTAACAGCCGAGTCTACCATGGTGTTATACCAGCAAGCACAGTTAACTAACAAAACGACAAACAAACAAACACCACCACCACCACCAGGGTCCTGTTACCTGCAAAGCTTGTATGCTGCTAACACTCCTTGACATTGACGGAGTGTGGGATTCCCCATTTCTCCTGCTACTGGCATCACAGTCCTTCCTAGAGTTCAGGTCCACGGCTAGACTAAATGTATATGTCCTGTAGGGGAAGGAGAAGAGGCTATGAACAGAGGTACGACGTGTCATCACCATGGTTTCTGGTCATGGATGTTCCTGGGAATACCTGGCTCAACCTCTGCAGTAAGGATCAAGGCCACAAAATAATACCAAGCTGCAGAAGCCCATGAAGCCTGTGGTTGGCTCATGGCTGTAGCACCATGGTCATGCCAGACCAGCCTCAACGCTGTGGCCATGCGTTGTTCAAATGTTACTTTATTTTAGAGTTGGCAATTTTCCCCTCTTGTTCAGGTTGGCTATGAACTCAAGACTCAAGACAGCTTCCCACCTCAGCCTTCCAAGTAGCTGGGACTGCAGATGTGTGCCGCTGGCCGAAGCTCTGAGGTTTTCAGCATCTCTAAGAAGGTACCTTTTAGATGAGATTAGTGGCGAGCCTGGCAGACCTTGAATAAAATAGATGATCCCATGCATGCAGGGCCAGATGAGAATCTTAAAGCAGGATAGATGGAGGTCTCCATGGAGGAAGAGTGGATTCTGTCTCCAGGTTACCTTCAGACTCAAACTATCACCCCAGATCTTTCCTGGGCCCCACCTGCTGGGCTGACCTTCAGACTGGATCTGTCAATCATAATCTTCAACAGATCCCCTCCCCATTGTACCCCCTCCATCCCTAAATCTTTCTGGTTCTGTACCTTTAGTGAATATCAAATCTGTTTCTTTCACACGTCATCCGCTGACTTACCATCTATTGTAGTCAGAGGTGTTCAGATGGAAGTAGTCACCATATTGTAATAGTGGCCAGACACCCTCAAGAGCTAGAGATACGTTCTGGGGCTAGTGGGTACTGACGGCACCTGAGCATGTGCAGGTAACCAGGAAACTGTAAATTACTCAAAGTGCCAGGAGGTAAACAAGCGATCAGAAATTCTGGGAGACATAGGTGGAGGAAGAGCCAAAGCAAACTGGAAAGTGAACCCCAAAATATGAAACAGGAAGGGGTTTGTGCTCACAGAGTTCCTTCCTGTCTGGAAGGACTGGGCAGGTGGCAAGAGAGGAGGGTGAATGGCCAGCACAGAGCACGTGACTCTTCCTTGTAGCAGAAAATTAGTGATTGCCTGCCCCAGGGCAGAAACCATTTCATACAAGAAGAGGTTTCGGTAAACTGCTTAAAAAGTAATGGCCAGCCCCATGAGTTTGCTACTCATGTGGATCCTGGACAAACAGGCTGGGCTCTTCTGGGTTGTGTTGCATGAGAAGTCCTGCCTGCCACCCTCTATGTCAGAGAACCTTTGCTCTCATTTTCTGTTGACCCAGCAAGGTTACTCTCCAATCCCTTTATAGACACAGGAGCAGTTTGATTCATTATTGGAAACGTGGAAAATGGTTACAACCTACTGAAAATGAAACGGTAGTCACGATTTTACCAGCTGCTGAATTCACTCACCCATATTCAAATATGCATCCACCCATATTTAGACCCTGATACAATTTTTTTTTTGCGGGGGGAGGGGAAGCAGATTGCATAGCTGGGTTTCAAGAAGGTAGAGTATTATGGGCTGCAATAATACAGGGGGTGGTGGCCTGGTTGAATAGGCTTCTGGCTATCTGAGGATGGAAGCAGCTTCCCCAAATTCCTTCAGTCCATGATTGACACGGGATGTGGGTGGATGGGGAAGAAGGTGGGGATGGAGGAATGATCGGAGAAGGAGTGATCAAAGGAGGCAGGCATGCTTTTGTGTGTGCATGTGTGGCTCAACTCTCTTGAGGGTTAGTGGAACAGCAGAGGCCTGAGTGGCTGGAGCAGAATGAGCCAAGGGAGGAGAGGCTAGGGTAGAACAGAGGAGCCTCTGTGGGTGTGGAGCCCAGACGTTGCAGGCTCACCTGAGGTTTGTGCTTTGAGCAGGTGTTAAGGAGCAGACAGATATGGTGACAAGAGTTCACAGAGTGTGAACATCGTCTGGGTGATGGGGAGAATTCCACACCAGGCTTCTCTCCCTTCCTCTCCTGCCCCTCCCCCACATATCTTCTCTCTGCAGACTTATGGATCATACCTGGGCCTCACACATTCGACCAGTGCTTTACCACAGACACAGATGCAAGCTCAACTCCAGGGTTTACAGTTGAGCCACAGGAAAGAATGAGTTGTTCTTGAACGAGAGGCAGAGGCTGTGAGAGTTGACTTGGCCACTGTAAGCCTGGATCTCCTCGAGTGACACACGTGGTACCACTGAGCTGGTTTTGGGTGAGGGTATGGCTCGGGGCTTCTTGGGGCCAGAGTCACAGCCATTTTTAAAGGAGATGCTCAGACAGGCTCCCCTCACAGGAGCGTATGCATCTTGTGAGAGCTCAAGTCTTGCCTTGTTCTGCCCTGTGGCGCCCTGGTTATTCTGCATGTACAGAGGCCGTGAATGTCGCACAGTGACTGGTCACCATTAAAGAGGACTACTAAGTGTTCTGAGATACCCTCTGGCTCTTCCATCACAGAAGCCGGAGGCATGTTTGTCTAAAAACTCTTTATTTCTTGTCTCTGCTAGGCACTGACTTGGGTAAACAAGTGTATGTGGAACAAATTACTATGGATGTCATTCACCCTTCTCCCCCAGCTTCTGTGGGGTTCTCAGACATGAATTTACCAGGATGCCAGGTAAGCCTCTATGTTACTTTATACATGCCCCTTCTCACTGCCTTCTTTCCTTTGAACTGAAACCGTATTTTGATTTTTGATGTATTATATTATTTGTGTCTCCTTAAAAAAATTTTTTTTTTGAGACAGGTTCTGAGGTATCCCAGGTTGGTCTTAAACTGACTATGTAGGCAAAGATACGTTAGAACTCCTGAACTTCCTGCCGAGTACGGGATTACAGGTGTGCACCACCACATCAGGGCTTAGGGGGCGCTATAGATCAAACCCAGGGCCTTGTACGTACTGGGGGAGCCACTCTATTAGTTGAGCTGCATGCCGATACCTCCTCTCACTACTTTGGCCCCGATGTCTTCCCAGCTTTTCTCTCCTGACGTCTCTTCTAGGTAAATGCTTCCTTCACCCAGTGACATTCAAACAAATGATCCCACCAGGATTTTGTCTGAAGTATTGTAAAACTGGGAAGTGACTCTGAAGTTGACAGCTCCCTGTGATTCCCTCTCCTTGACCACCCCTTTCTTACAACAGGTTATCATATGGCAGGTAACAGTTCAGCACAATTCCAGCCCAAGACTGTCTAGAGCCACATGGTGTCACTTGCCCTGAGTCTCGGCAGCAGCTGTGTGCCTGACACTTGTGACCAAGCTCTGGGCCATCTGTGACCTTTGTGGCATTTTGATGTAGTTCATACATTTACATGTCTTATTTTACATATATGAGAGCTTTGCCTACATGTGTGTCTGTGCATCGTGGATATGGCTGATAGCTACTGAAGCCAGAAGAAGGCATCAGATCCCTTGGGACTGGACTTACACATAGTTGTGAGCCACCATGTAGGTGCTGGGAATTGAACCTGGGTCCTCTGAAAGAGCAGTCGGTGCTCTTAACTGCTGAGCCATTTCTCCGGTCTTAAGTATTTTTTGATTACCCATAAGTCATCCTTGTCATTGTGTCCTGCCTTGTCTTGATTTGTAACCTCTTATGAGCCCCTCCATGTGGACCTGGGCTGGAAAGGTAGCTCAACCATTAAAGGCACCCAACCAACAAGATGTGGACTTCATGCATTCTCAAGCTACAGACACCAGTGGGAAGAAGTGCAGGTGTCAGTGGATCCCGCCCGTAGCTGGATTGTGACACACACTGGAGCCACTGACAGCCGCTTTCGATGACTGTCACAGGGAGCAGAGAGCGCTGAAGCACCCCCACACAGGAAGTACAGACTGCTCTCATCTTCCTGAGGGCAGAGAGGGGTACATGTGTAACGTGGGGCCCACTGCTCAGACAGTAAAACCATTGTTATCTCCGAGTCTCCGAGTGACATCTGTGAACTTTACAGTCAGAGAGGAAGTTGATTTTGTCTGCTAGTCTTTCAATTAAAAAAAAAACTGCAAGAGAGAGTTTGGTGAGCACATCGGTGGCAAAGAGACAGAGGGAAACATGGGACATCTTGTCTGGTTTTTTTCATTTTTTTTCTCTTGGATTTAGGAGTGTCACTTAGCAGTTAACTGGTGCCATAGAAATGGGTTAACTTTCTATCTGCCTTTGTTCTTAGAAGGGGGTCACTTTGGTGTGTGGCATTTCAAAGACAAACTCGCTGTGTTAGTGTCCATCTCGTGGTTACTGTCACACAGACTGGGGCTTCAATGACAGAACAGGTTTCATTGTCTCTCTGCCCCAGGGAGTAGGAGGTCCAAGATGGAGGTGACGCAGGAACTTATGATTCATCTCGGGGCTTCTGTCCTGGGACTGATGAGAAGTTGGTGTCTTCCCCATGTGTTCTCAATGACCTCTGATCAAAGTAAGGTTGGATAAGGGATGCCTTAACCAACAGGTCTTTCTCTAAAGAAATATTCATAGGGGTTTCAGCATATGAGTGTTTGGAGGGACACGGTTCACCCAGCAATGGCATACCTTTGCTGTGTGGAAGCCTCCTCCCAGCAGCTCGCTTTGTGGGATTTGGTCAGCTCTGTGGTGGGATGTCTTCATATGGTTGGAAGACAGCTTCAGCTCCCGGTGGACTCTGATTCTCAGCCCTTGCCTCTCTGATCTGCAGCTGGGCTGTATACATGTTCTGTGAAGACGCCCGAAACTGAGGTAGTGGTGGTCCCTCCCCTGCAGCTATCTTCCAATGATACGTGGTTTCCAAGCAACAAGTGGGTGTTGGATCAGGACCACTGGGTCCTCAGAATCCTGTAGGTACCTGCTAGAGAGCTTACATTGGTGCTGATGGGGTTGGCTGCCTGTGAAGTACAATGTGTTCCCGTGGCAGCCACCTTCAGGGCTGGGGAGGTGTCCTCTGAGCAGGAAGGGGCCTCTTCCCACGTGGTTTGCTGATCTCTCCCTGGGTGCCGGCATAGCAGTGCTTCTTGCTGTTCATATCAAGTATGCTCTATATGAGTCCTGTGCTCTTGGGAGTTATACATGGAATTCATATACAACACGTAGTCTGGCCACAGGCCGACTCTCTGTGCACACAGGTGTCAGTCTACATTCCCTACTGGTTAACCCTTTCATGACACACTCAGATTTGCCAGGACCAGTCTTCAGACGGAGTGTCATTGTTGTAGCACTGGCTGCCCTGGACCTCACAGAGGTCTGCCTGCTGCTGCCTCCTAAGTAAACTAGAATTAAGACTGGGTGCCGCTATGCCCCAATTTAAAACCTCCTTAAATGTTTAGAAGAATGTTTAAAAGCCATGGACAGCCCACTGCCAATTCCCAGTCTATAGTCACACCATAGTCAGCCTGGGGCGCTTGTAGCTATCCTGTGAGGAGGGAGTGATTCTGATACAGGGGTGAGGGATGGGGTATCGGGTGGGGATGAGGGTGGGAGGAGTAGGGGCTCCTCAGATATTCCACAGCAGTCAGCCAGAACTTCCTTTTTCTTGCAACTTTTAAGAATATACACTGGTTCCTAAGAGAGACTGGCCTCCCAGGAAGGTCAGGAACACAAGGTGGGGCACTTGTGCAGGTGCAGGTGACGTAGTAACAGGAAGTGGAACTGTTGCTAGCCAGAGTTCACTTGTCCCTTGGCTGACAGCTTCTCTGCCACAGTGAGATCTTCTGTCCTTGGTGGGGACAGAAGAAGGAGGGGCTATTAGGCTTCCTCTTCCCCAGACCCCTGGAGTCTGACGCCAGCCTGTCCTGTCCTATGTTCTTCTGGTTTTTGTTTTGTTTTGTTTTGTTTTGTAGAGCAGCTAACCGACCATGTTGGTTCTGCAGGGAACCAAAGCTTCCTTGATTTGGGGACATTGTTCAGCCCTTCACCTCCCAAGCTGGGGGTGGGGGGGAGGTTCAGCTTTCATGGGAGGGTGTGTTCAGCTCTCTCTACAGGCCCTTGTGAGTTAGTGGATCATGAGGAGACACCTGATATAAAAGCCCTGGAATCAAGGCTGAGTTTTGTTTCCTGAGTTTGTAGGTATGCCCGTCAGCTTTTATGAATTAGTACGTGAAGCGAAAAATGACCTAGAATGGCCCTGTTGTGGAACTGGCTGAATCCATGCATTTTAAAAGTTACTTTAAGTTAGTATACACACATGACAGATTCATAAATGCATATAAGAACTCATGGCTAGCTCAGCTGCCGAGCATACATGAACCTCACATGACGGTGCACATCTGTAAAACCAGCACTCTGGAGCTGGAGGATCCAAAGTTCAAAAGGTTGTCCTTGGCTAGATAGCAACATAGTGAGTCCCAGAGCAGCCTGGATAGGGGTGGTGGGGGATCTACTTTGTTGTCAACTATATTTGGTGGCATAGTCCAAGGGCACAAATGCTGTCCCTGGTCTGTCACACAAAACCAAATGTAAACGTAATTTTAGCAGGAAGAGCCAGTAGCCTAGAGGTCACTTGATCTCCCTTCATAAATATTTTCAGAAAACCCTCCATTCAATAAAAACAATAATTGTCTGCAAAGTGCTTTCCCCCCTGACATCCTGTCAGCCGCTAAATGTCCAAAATCAACCATCAACATTTGCTTTAAGTAGATTCAAAATACATTGCTTCTTAATTTATTCAAAACAGAAGTTTTCGTTACCAGAACTTTTACCATACTCTCTACCTGGCTTCCTTATTTAGGCGCATAAATAAAACAGTATGGTTTCCATAGCTTTGCTTTGTGATACAAAGAGTTACAAGGGAAAAAAAAACCCTCCCCGAATACACAGAGGCTAGAAGATCTGACCAGCAAACATGCATAACACACACACGCACAATGCATTTATGCAAGTGCAAACACACACACACACACACACACACACACACACACACACACACAGAGAAAAAGAGAAAAAAAGTCATGGTTATTCTTGGCAGAGCGCATATAGATTGTGGGCTGGAGGATGCTCACAGGATCAAGACACAGGGATAGAAGCTGAGGAGAGGTCCTCATGTTGCAGCAAAACACTTAGCAACATTGTTCCCGGGGAACAGAGCCAATAAAGAATGGAGTTGGTTAAGCAGCTCTGGTTATCTCTACTTGCAGTGTGAAAGCTATCGCCAAGTGTTTCCTTTTTTTTTTTTTTTTTTTTGCTTAGAGTAAAATGGGAGAGGAGACAGATACATTGAGGGGAGGGGCCGATACATTTAAGAAACAAACACCTTGGTTGGTTCTGAAAAGTTTGAAAACCCTTGTCCTTGGCAGATGGTGCTAGATAGTAAAATACAGAGATCTGCCAGTTGAGCTGGAAGAAACAAACCACCAGGAGTAGGCCAGCTTCCAGGAAATACATGTTACCAACGACCACACAAGCATAGGGGAAGATCCTGAGATGAGAAACCCAGGGCTAGCTATGCCAGGATCACAGCCTTATAGGATCGTTAAGTTGCCTTCGTGTCATTTTGTTATAGAACAATAAGAGATTGCTAACCCTCTTTAGAAGGCTACAAGGGCCAGTTCTGAACTCCGTGTCCACTCTGTGATGTTCATAAGACGGAAGTATTTCATAGTATATGAGCATTATTATCTCAGACGAGTAATTTGAAGCAATCTGATTTCCTGAGGTTATCAGCAGAAATCAGGAATAGATCAGATGTTCACTGTTCACACTAGGGAGGGGGCGGGGAGGTAATGAAGTCAGTGTAGGGACTGCAGGTCTTTCTAATGACAGAGTTGTGAAGCACACAACCACCATGCCCACTGTTTCAGGTGGCAAGCGACAGAGAGAGGGTGGTTCTCACCTGTGTTTAACCCAGGTGTCAGCCTCGTTGGCTCGCTCTGTGTAGTTCTCTGGCAAGAAGCCCCTGCAGCCAGTCCGATGTGAGATCCCAATGGCCCAGCCCTCGCTGGCCTCTTCTTGCTGAGTGGGGTCCACGAAGATGTAGTCACCAGGACTTAGCATTAGTTCGTCTGCATTCTGGGGTTTGTACTGGAACAGCGCCTTCAGGGTCTAGAAAGGAGGCAGGAGACCCATGTCTTAGTGAGGGTTTGGCTGGGAAGCAATAGCATCAGGAGGTCAGACACCAGTCTCTCTTGCCTTCTGTTTCCTCTGATGTGTCTAATGTCTCCGAGGTCCCCTCATGCCTTTGCCTAATGATACACAGTGTGGAACAGAGCCAAATGCTGCAGCTTAGACATCTTTGGAAGTTTAATGTCTATCTTCTTTCTTCTACCCATCCATCCACTCACCCACCAACCCACATCTACATCCATGTGTCTGGCTACCCACGTCTGTCTGTTCTTCTGCCCACCCACCACCCATCCACCCATGCATTCATCTATCTATCCACTCAAACACTCATTTTCCCATCTGTGTATCTATCTCTGTATCTCTGTATCTCTGTATCTATCATCTATCTATGTATCTATCTATGTATCTATCTATGTATCTATCTATGTATCTATCTATCTATCTATCTATCTATCTATCTATCTATCTATCTATCTATCTAT
>NW_021604628.1:2355274-2359056 GCF_004785775.1 Grammomys surdaster | reverse complement strand
TATCTATCTATCTATCTATCTATCTATCTATCTATCTATCTATCTATGTATCTATGTATCTATCTATGTATCTATCTATGTATCTATCTATGTATCTATGTATCTATCTATGTATCTATCTATGTATCTATCTATGTGTCTATCTATGTGTCTATCTATGTGTCTATCTATGTATCTACCTATGTATCTACCTATGTATCTATCTATCTATCTATCTATCTATCTATCTATCTATCTATCTATCTATTTGTGCATGTATGTATGTATGTATGTATGTATCTATCTATCTATCTATGTATCTATGTATCTATCTATGTATCTATGTATCTATGTATGTATGTATGTATGTATGTATGTATCTATCTATCTATCTATCTATCTATCTATCTATCTATCTATTTGTGCATCTACATATCTATCTATGTATTTATCTATCCATACATCTATCTATGTATTATCTATGTATATATGTATGGATGTATCTATCCATCCATCCATCCACCATCCATCCACTTATCCATCCGTCTACCCACCCATTTTCTAATTCATCCATCTGGTTATTCATCTATCCACTTATTTACTCATCTGTCCACCGCCCCATCCATCTATCCACTCATTCATTCATCTGTCCATCCACTCGTCCACCCAATCCCCCTCATTCAATTACCAACCTATCCATCTATTAAGACATCCATCTATCCACCCATGCATTCCTCCATCCATCTATCCACCCATCTACCACCATCCACTCATCTGTCCATCCTTTAATCTACCCATTTTATCCACACATCCATCCATCCATCCATCCATCCACCCATTTAGCTATTCACCCACTCACCTACCCACCCACCAATCTATCTACTCATCCATCATTTCTCCCGATAGCTGTTTCTCTTATAGGAGAGGCCTTACAGTGTGACCAAATATGTATATCTACCTCCCTTGGTGTGAAGCTCTTTACAATTTCCCTTATGACGGGGAATGTTATGGCGCCCTTATATTTATTCCACTGTGGGACATACTTTCTTCCTCAACCAATCAGCTCCTAGGAAAGGAAACCTTGGCATGAAGCCCACCAAAATCATTACAGAGGATGAATTAACAAGTGGACCGTGTATTAGCACATCTTGGCAACGGGCTTTCTGGATCCCACGGGAGCACTTTCATTGTCGTTTGAAATGATTGTATATGCCCAACTCGTCTATAAAGGGATGCTTCTTCTAAACAGCACATAAGGAGAAGGCTCTAGCAGAGGACAGCCCCCTCTTTTCGTCAGGGAAGATTGTAGGAGTGCCGTCAGGGGAGCATTTATTCACCTCCAATCAGTAAGAAAGGCTGGGCCAGCCCACCAGCCGGGTCAGGTTCTCTTACCTGGTAGTGCACAAAACGCATATCTCGGGAGTACAGGGCAGCTGTCCATTGGCAGGTGTGGCTGGGCTGGATGGCTCTGGCCAGCTGCTCCAGGGTCCTTTGATGGTGAGGGTAGAACTTATGGGCCAAGGTCAGGTGTAGCTGTTTGGTGCAGGGCTTAACGGTACAGTCTGTGGAGTCAAGAAAACGCAGGATGCTGAGTATCTCACCTTGAATGTCAAGCGAACATAGCATGTTGGGTACCCATTCTGAATGTCAGGTAGGACTAGGAGAGCCAAGAACCTGTCCCTGAATGTCAATGCTACCTGCCTGAAACGGGCAAAAACCTCTCCTAGTCATGTCTCTGTTCTACTCGCCTGGTCCTTAGTGTTGGCACCCTCTTAGCAAATCGAGGACTGGGCTTTCCCTACGAGAAAGAATGTGGTTGGGTACTCGCAAGGACAGGCACAGAGATGTGACTCAAGGTCTTCAGAGCTCTGAGGCTGCAAGCTAGCTCATTCAAAATGCAGCGAATGGCCCCTTCATTCTCTGGTGTACATGTGATTTGATTTGGGCCTAGACTCTCAAGTCGGTGTTGCTCGGTTTTGGTTTTGATTCAAGACTGGATCTCACGTGTCCTAGACTGCTTTGAACTTGTTACGTAGCTGAGAATGACTTTAAACTTCTGATCCTCCTGCCTCTATCTCCCGAGTGCCAGGATCATATGTGAGCACCCACATCCCTGGTTTATGTGCTGCTAGCCAGTGAACCTAGTGCCTCAGTGTTGCTAGGGAGAACACTCTATCCACTGAGCTATGTCTCCAGCCCCAGGTCAATGCCTCCGGCTTAAAGAAGAGTCTTCTGGAGAGATGGACATAAAACCTGCAGCATGGTTAACATTCATTAGACTTTCCTCACTGGAGGCTCGGTAGGGCTGAGGAGGTGATGGCCTCTGTCCTTGAGAATGCCTCGGCTCTGGGTTGGCTTTTGAGTCTTTCAGGTTGGGAAGCAAGAGAGGATAGTATCTCAGGAACAGTCAAATCTGGTGTCAGTGGGACCACAAGCATTCCAGGCTCTGAGGAGGCAGTCTGGTGTCTTAGGAGAAAGGACAGACTTTGATATGGAAGGGCCTACTTCAAGGCTCTTCTGTCCTTGTCACCACAGGGGCCTTGGCTAAGAGTCATGCTGACTTAATTTCCTTTGTGACAGCCAGAACTTGGCGATAAAGACGGTTAATTCCAGGACTCTGAAGTCCACTGTGCCCGAGTGCTGCTTGCTACTTCTTCATCCAGGTCAGGAAGCAAACAGGATATATTATTTCCCTAATGAAAGTTCTGGAAGGTGCAGGCACATGATGCTAAGTTCACTACAGTATTCTCCACATAGGGGACCTTTAGCAGCCAGCTGGACCCTGGCCAGGTCCCTGAGCCCTAAGCTTCTGGGGAAAGCAGCCAGTGCAGGTGGCATGAAGGTATGTGTAGGTGATAGGAAACTCTTTTTATGACACTTTTTAGTAGTTCTGGAGGGTGGGCTCTCCATATGAGTGAGCATAGCCTGGAAAAGACCTGGTCTGGCTTCCCTAGAGGCCCGGGGTGAGTCATGCTGACATTTGAATAGGTTTTTGTTTTTCCTCTGTTGCTCTGTGTACCTGGGTTCAGTTTCACTGAGAGAGGCAGTGTGGGCAGGGAGGGACTTGGGATACTCCTGAGCTGTCATCTCAGGAGAGTCTCCTAGCCTCTCAGGTCAGACTGAGGTTTAACCTGGAAAGGCAGGAAGAGCCTGTTCAGGGTCAGGAGATGGGTAAGAGTTCCGGGCCAGCTCTCCCAGGAAGTGAGGCCCTGGTAATATTTGAAGAGGCATAATGCAAAGTTTCAGGCTATCAGGATGGGTGAGCATGACACTTACTTCCTGCTGCAATGGGATACCCAAACTGGGTGGCATAAAACAACCGGCGGTTATTGTATTAGAGATCCCGGAGGTCAGAAGTTCAAAATCAAGGTATGGGTGGGGCCACATTCCTTCCAAAGGCTCTGGGGTTGGGTTCTCTGGTGTCTTCTGGTTCCTTTCTGGTGGCCTCAGGCGTCCCTTGGCTGTGGCTCCAGCCCGCCCACCCTACCTCTGTGGTCAAGTGGCCTCCTTGTTATCCCCATGTGTATTTTGCAGGACCATGTTATTGATTTAGGGTTATTGATTTAGGTTTCAATAGCTATCGATTTAGGGTTACTTTACTCCAGTGTGACCTCATCTTAATTAATTGAATCTCTAAAGAGCCCACTGCTAAGTAAGGTCCCATTCTGAGGTTCTTGGTGGGAGAGGACCATGTGTAAACCTAGGACAGGGACTCTGGGCAGGGATTTCTGATGGGCAGACTCAAGTTTCCTTTTTCTTTCTTTCTTTCTTTCTTTCTTTCTTTCTTTCTTTCTTTCTTTCTT
>NW_021604628.1:2346209-2355264 GCF_004785775.1 Grammomys surdaster | reverse complement strand
CTTTCTTTCTTTCTTTCTTTCTTTCTTTCTTTCTTTCTTTCTTTCTTCCTTTTCCTTTCTTTCTCTCTTTTCTTTCTGTTTCTTGAGACAGGGTCTTATGTAATAAAAGCAGGACTCAGACTAGCTCTGTAGTGAAGAATGTTCTTGAATTTCTGATCTTCCTGCCTCCCCTTTCTGGATTACAGGTGTGTGGACTTCATGTCTGGAGTATTCACCCCTAAGGACGGAAACACATGCCCTGGCAAGCACTTTACCAACTGAGATACTCCCCCTGCAACTTCCTCCTCCCTTTCAAGGGGAGACCTATAAAACCCATCTGGGGACACCAAGACAGTCTGAGGGCAGAGGCTGATGTGCTGCCTTGGATGAGAGCCAAACTATTCCTCGGAGGATGCTCATTAAAGGGCCATCACCACTCACAGGAGCTGATCCTTCAAGGCCTCAGACGTGACTCTGCTGAGACCCAAAGGGTTCAGTGCGTCTGCCCACAGCCGGAGTCACCTACCTGCCAGGACTGACGCCTCTGTGGCGAACGCCATGGCGAATTCCCGGATGATGTCTGCTGCACTGTCGTTGATGAAGAAGCCAAGGTAGCTGACGGAAGAATGGAGAACAAGAGGAACCAGGGCAGGGAAGGAGCTCAGGGTCCTGTCTCCTGCACGTCTCAGAGCTTCATACAAATACTCCACCTTCTGGTCTTCACACTAAGGGAAGAAAAGCAGAGAGCGTGTGTCCTCAGGGCTTGTTGAATTAATTCAACCTGTTGAGAATTAAGGCTTAATCATGATGGACTGTTTTCTGTCCAAGACACTGGGATTCTTATTATCCAGCCCCTGCAGTTATGGAGCGAAGGGTCGTCACCACTCCCACTTCCAAGTCTTCTGCTCAGTTATTTGAGGCAACTTGGATAAGATTTCCTGGAATACGATCCCCTTTAAATGCTAGGTTGGAAGTCGCCTGTCACTGTTTTGCCCCCCATCCTCCCTTCCCTCACCCCCCTGTCACCTCCTGAGTCAGTCCTTTTTCTTTCTCTGTTTGCATATGTTAGCTTCTGGAATTCTCTAGTCAACTCTGAAGAAGCTCACAGTGCCCTGAAGGATCCCAGTTCAGAACCTCCAGAAAGCAAGGGTTTAGTTCTGACCCCAGAGAGCTCCCAGTCTCAGGCACACAGGGGTGCTTTGTGGATGTTTGTGAGGTGCTGTTTTTCAGAGGATAGCTTCTGGAAGCTTCTTTCTTGCACATCATGCTTTGTGTTCCCCTAGCACTGTGGAGTGGCAGACTCTATCCTGATGTCCCAGCAGCAGTTGGGTCCTTCTCTAGTTCATTAAGTAAAGGTATAGAGGAAATGGCTGTGGGGCCTCCCTTTGGCCTCAGGCCTTCTTCTCTTTGTCCAGCAACTGTGTATCCTTTTTCCTTGACAACGCTCCCTAGGGAGGCTGCTAACTTGGCCATTTTGTTTTCCTCAGAGGACTTGGCCCTGACATAGGGAAGATCCTGGTTTATGTCCAGCCAAATCAGCACCCTTCATCACACAGGGGGTTCTTGCTCTGTTTAGGACTTTGCTAATCTCTGGGTGGACAAGGACCAGGGTAACATTTGCCTTCCTAGAGGGGCATATCACCTTCATATCACCCAAATGTGCTCCTGAAGATATTGGAAAAAAAAATGCAGAGAGCCTGGGATTATACCTTCTTCCTCCCGATATCTTAGTTAAGGTTTTACTGCTGTGAACAGACACCATGACCAAGGCAAGTCTTATAAAGGACAACATTTAATTGGGGCTGGCTTACAGGTTCAGAGGTTCAGTCCATTATCATCAAGGTGGGAACATGGCAGCATCCAGACAGGCATGGTGCAGGAGGAGCTGAGAGTTCTACATGTTCATCTGAAGGCTGCTAGCAAAATACTGACTTCCAGGCAGCTAGGATGAGGGTCTTAAAGTCCATGCCCACAATGACACATCTACGCCGACAAGGCCACACCTACTCCAACATAGCCACGCCCACTCCGAAAAGGCCACGCCCACTCCAATAAGTCCACAACTCCTAATAGTGCCACTCCCTGGACCAAGCAACCCAAACCATCACACCCGAGGAGCTGAAGACTAAAATGAATTGGGTCCTGAAGGATGAACTGAAGTTGACCAGAGGAAGGAAACGATCCCACAAAAGCAGACAACTCATGTTAATGCCTTGATGAAAATAAATCAGGTGTGTTCTATTGATGCCCGGTTACCAGAGGACACTGCAGTCAGCTGCGGTGGTGAGCATTTAAGGCCTCCGGGGTGGACTCACCGTGAAAAAGTCACAGAGTGTCACGTGAGGGAAGACCTCATGAGCTCTGTTCTTTGCACACTGGCGTCTGCTCTCTCTCCAGAACTCTTGGAGTTTTTCCAGCAAGGGCCTCGTGGGGCAGAGGAAGAGAGCATACTCCTGGGGGATGGGGTCATCCAGAGAAGGGTCACTGCAGTGGCCATGCAGCCTGCAACAGAAAATACTATCATATCAATCGGAGCTGTTCCCATTGGGGACATGCAACAGCGGCAACGCCAGTCCAAAGTTAGGGGTATGCTGATCTCACACAAATACATCGGTGCTGTGGTCATCCCAGCAAGATGGCACCAAGTGGTGGGGCTGTGTGGCTTTAGGCTAGACCAATGCCTACCTGCTCACAGTCCCATTATAGTCTGACACTGCAGCCAAAGACAGAAGAGCCCAGATCTCAACCTTCAGAAGAGTGCTGGCCTAGGTACTTTTGTGGTATTGAAATATACATACAGGGAATTTTTCCCCCACATTTTAACTACACCACTGACTTCAAATTAAATGGAAAAATTTGAAACCACAAAAGATTGCACAACATTTAAGTGAATAATATTAGTGGTTTTTTTTTTAACTCGAAAAGTATTTATTTACTTTGAGGAAAAAAAATCATTTCTTTGTTTATTGAGAGAGATCTCTCTAGACACCTGGTGGGCCTGGTGGTGATTCTGTGTCTTACCTTCCTCACTGCTGGCATTACAGGTGTGAGCCACCACACCCAGCTAAGACAAAAACCACTCTAAATACACGGAAGACTGATGTCCAGTGCCAAATACAAGTTCATCACAAAATAAATAGACGTGGAAGAGACACAATTTCTCTTATCGATCAAGTGAAGATAGGCATTTATTTCAAAGGTTCAATGCCGTTCTCCATCGTGTCAAAAGCGAGACCACAGGCTGGAACTGTACAACCATTGCTTAGTGTGATCTGCCAGCACTTGCAGAGGAAACTGCTCAGTGTCTTAAATGATTAATTCTACTTCAAGACAAGAAGAGCAAGAAGCATAGGCAAAAAATTCACACAGAGGAAAAAAATCTCTGTATGGCAATAGCTAAGCAGCAGTTAGCTTACTTAGTACACACTTATTGGCGAACGACCAGACCGACACTTGCCTGTAGGGTCACATTATGGGTAGGAAGTAGGGTGCTATCACCAGGCATATACGTCGTGTGTAAGCAAGTTTGCTTGATGATACTCTGAGGCAGAGGTGAGCCTGCACCTCTCGTCTCCTCCTGTACCTCTCTCCTGAGCTCACCCCAATGGCGGGCGCATTTGCAGCAGATCCGGCGAGCGTGTGTGTTTGTATAAATCATGAGTTAGTTCAAGCCATTCTGTGACCTGCATTTTTAGGCTCTTTCACGTGGAGAATAGACATCTAAGTACATTGTCAGAATGAAGATTACCGAGGCTGCCTCACAATCCACCTTACACATACGGAACATTGCCTCTTCTCATTTCCAAATCCAGAGAGATTTGGATTCCATTGCTGGGCACAGACGCCACGACCACGGCAACTCTTATAAAGGAAAACATTTCACTGGGGCTGGCTTACGGTTCCAGAGGTTTAGTCTATTATTGTCATGGCGGGAAGCATGGCGGCACACAGGCAGACACGGCGCTGGAGAACGAGCTGAGAGCTCTACATCGGGATCCACAGGCATCAGGAAGAGATCCTGAGCCACTGGTCTGGTGAACATCTGAGACCTCAAAAGACTGCCCCCAGTGGCATACTTCCTCCAATAAGGCCACACCTCCTGTGATGCCACGCCCACTTCTGCCAACAAAGCCACACCTCCTAATGCCATACCCTATAGGCCAAACATTCATGTACATGAGTCTGTGGGGGCCATTCCTATTCAAACCACCACACCTCGCAACTACTTTCACATTTCCAGAGCTTCCGGCACAGTGGTCAAGAGCTCTGAGTATATCTGATTTTTTTTAAGGTTTCTGCATAGCGATGGAACTGTGTGGGGTTAGATCATGGGTCAGCTTCCCATGTTCCCAGCGTTCACTGACATCCCACACTGCCTCCCCCTCAGCAACATCAAAGGGAAGTGTAGGGAACCCGGCATCGTCCCTCTTCCGTGGTGAGTCTCACTGGCTAGGCTGCTGCTCACAGGTAATATCCAGGCATACCCCCAGCCCCCGACCACTGAGTTTAGCCTGTGCTGTACCGTTTGAATCTGGAGGCTGGCTTTGAAGTCAGATGGCTGGAACTCTGGGCATTCCCCATGTCTTGTAGAGGTATTGTTTGTCCACCCTCAGTCTTTGGCATTCCCCTATCCAGTGGTGGTGCTGCCTGTGCTCCCTATGCCTGTGTGTCCTCTGCCTGTGCTCCCTCTGTGCTCCCTCTGCCTGTGCTCCCTCTGCCTGTGCTCCTTCTGCCTGTGTTCCCTCTGCCTGTGCTCCCTCTGCCTGTGCAGCCTCTAGCTGCGAGCCCTCTGCCTGGACACCCTTTGCCTGTGGTCTTATAAAGGCAGAGGTTTAGCCCTGGACCCATTCATAGGCTTCTCTCTAGTGCTGGAAGAGATTTTGTTTTGTCTAGGTAGGGTTGGGCACAGAACCCAGGATGGCAAATATCGATTGCTTATTTGCTAAACTCTAGAATCAATCCTAGAAGACAAACCGCCAGCTCCCACTATGAGGGAAAGTGTAGGCTGGGTCAGCTGAGGAAGGGAGGCCCAACCTGAAGAGTGATTGAGTGACGTCATCCCACGGACAGGGATATGGGGGAGAGAGACCTGAGCATGGGTGGGCGGGCGGCGGACGCGCACCTCCGAGCATGCTTCAGGCTCCAACATTGGTTTCTCCCAGCATCCTTACTGCGAATACAAAGAGGCCAGCTGCCTCACACTCCGGCTGCGTCACATGGCTTTTCCACCGTGATGGCGGCGTGGGGCGTGTACTGTCAAACGCTCCCAGATACGCCCTTCCTTCTTTAAGGTGTCCTTGTCGGGCATTTGATCTCAGAGCAACAGGAAAGGGAACTAAAAGAGAGCCCAGGTCCCCGCAGGCCCTAGGTGAGCCCTCACCACTGAGCCACAGCCTAGCCCAGGATCTGCTTTTTACTGTTTGACATTCACTGTGGCTTCTTCCGATAAGAGTGGGAGGGACTTCCCAGTTTCGTAGAAGGATGACGTGACACCAACGCTGTGGAGGAACTCCTAAAAACAAGGACACCCCGCCCCCAATCTCACCCCCAGGCAGGTAGCTGGAGTGTGAGTTAAGGAGGGATATCTTTGCTTAACTCCGCTCCAGGATTCCTTGGGGATTCCTGACTGTCTCTAAATTCTCCTCCGTTGTAGCAGCCTGTGAATGTGTGAACTTTCTAGCAACAAAAACGACACCTTCCTGCTTATTTAACATATGTCACAGACATGAATCTTCTCTGAGTCGATTTTGGGTTAAATCAGGTGTGTGTGTGGGTTTATGTGTGTGTGCGCGTGCAAGGGGTGGAACCCAGCATGTTTGGCAGGAGCTGTGCCGAGGCCTAAATCTGACTTTCAAGCGAGAAAAAAAAAAACCCTCTAGATTCTCTCATAATGCCTTAAAGGTGGGTTTCGTTATTTCTCTGGGCTCAGAACTGGTGCAAATGGATGTCGTTTTGAGTCACTTCCGTGGGCTCCCCATCCCACTCAGAAGATCCACCTGGGGCACAGTGTCTGGAGGAGTCACCCAAGCCCCCTGTGACCCTGCAGTTCCCACCCATTCCACTCACCAGTCTGCGGCCTCCTCCGCAGTCTTCCTCCCTGTGGCCGCTAGTGCTTTGAGCCTGTGGGACGTGAACACAGGACAGTCAAGGCCCGCTTGTCTCTTCTTTGGAAGGGGCGAGTTCTGGTAGTGAATTGGCTGCTCAATTTATATTGTGTCCTACCAGGGCCAAGCTCCCAGACTTCTTATGAGTGCCCTTCTGCCAAGATCTCCATCTTTCACACAGTGGCTCACGCCACACTCTCAAATCCCACGGCTTGATTTCCTGATCCTGGGTCCCGGAGTCCTAGCGCTCAAGACCTGACCTCTTCTTTCCCTTGCTTTCCTCTCGCTGTATCCCGGCTACCCTGGAACAAAGCCAGCCCCATCCATCTACTTGTGGATGCTCAACTGGCTGAGACAGACTGCATTCCTGGCTGCCCTGACGGATGCAGTCCCACCCCTTCTTGCTCAGCAGGAAGCATCCCTTACTCAACCCCTGGGCAGGCATATCCACATCCCTCTCCTGTGTCTCTCCCAACCCCCAATTGCTCATTGGTGCCTTCCTCATGGCTCCCATGTGTCTTACTCCTTCTGGGACCTGGGATGTAAATACGGTGACTTGAATTTAGCTGAGTTGGGTTAAAGAGACCAGGGTGGGCCAGGGACCCAACCATCATTGGCTGATACAGTTGGTCCCCATTGGTCCCCATTGCCCAATACGACTGCTATTAGTGGGAAGAGCAATGGGGTTGTAGCCCCCTGGAGAGGCCATGACAGAGAGGTCATGCCATGAGCCCCCTCTGAGCCCTGCCTAAGAACCTGAAGACACACAGGTGTTTATTGGTTTAACCTAGCAGGGACTTTGAAGGCAAGCCCACCCTACAGGCTTGAGCAGTAAAACAGAGTGGGTCTCGGAGGTATTAGGGGCTGGCTCCTGTCCTACCTAGGCTTGCCACAGGCTACTCTTTAAGCCTTGGTGTTCTCATCTGCAGCTGGATAGTGAACATGTGACCGTCGGCTTCTTGATGGGTTCTGTTCCCCATTTAGTGACCATGAAGCCCTGATATTGGGAGAAGAGACTAGATCTCAATACTATGTTCTCCATGGTAGCCAGGGTCTTGTTATCTCATCAAAGGACTGTTTGGCTCATTCTCTGAAACCCGGGTTCCCTGAAGCACACTTTTGACTTGTGTCTCCGTGGGAGTAAGGGTCTGAGAGCACCACTGCTAAGAAGCAGATTTACAATGGATGTTCTGACCAGGGTCAGCAGCATCTCTTTCCCCTCTGAGCCCAGGGGGGCTTGGATGAGCCCGGTGGTGCTGAGCCGAGCTGTCTCTGGAATTTCTCATGCATTCTATTTGGTCACCAGATATTTCAGATCTTTTCCTTTAAATATGAGTGGCTTTTCCTTAGGCTGCTTAGAACCTCGAACAGTAATTCTCTCAGGGGATCCTAGCCTTAGAGAATCGTGTCAGAGTCAGATACCTTGAAATGTCACTTTGGAGTCGCCGACCTGCAGGAGAGTAACATTTGCCCTCACACCCCTCTAACACCCCCAAAGTGGGCAACCAGAAGCCCACATGGCTTCTAAAATGCGCATGTCTCTATCAGTCAGCAGGAAGAGCTCCTCTTTCAAAGCTCAAGACCAATCTATGTCTAAGCGAGAGGAAGGGGCCTTCTTTTAGACACCCATCTTACACTTTAGGCGACCACTCTAGCAGGCAGTCAGCAACACTCGGTTATCCAGTTACATGGCAGGTGGAGTAGAGGAATCCACCCAGGTAGGGAAGCCAGGCTCTAGGGCCGTGGCAGCTACAGTACTCACGCAGTATGTGTAGGGAAGCCCATGGCCAGGAGGGGGTCCAGGAGTGAGGGGGTGCTGCGGCCCTTGAGCTTGTTGAAGACCTTGGCGTAGAGCTGCGTCTCCCCCGCAGCCATGTCTTCCTGCTTGCTGTACCAAGAGGCGCCTGCTCACTGCAAGGACTAGATAAAGTGAGAGGGGGGAGAAGGAGGCAGGCTGAGGCCGTGAAGAAAAACCTCAAGCCTTTTTTTGATCTCTCTGACACAAGCGAATATCCTGTTTGCACAATGTTCGGGGCTTGAATTCTCCTTGCCGGTCCACAGCAGTGTCTTCCAAACCTGCCGGTTTCCACAGTGGGATCCGGGCCGAAGTTCATCCTTGGGACCTGCTGTGTGCTTGGGAACCATTTGGAGGAGGAATACCTGAGAATGTTGGAGGGAGGGAGGAGCAGGAGGGAACATAAGTCTGGAACAGGCTTTTCTCCTGGGTTCGGCTGGGCGCCCACCCTTACCACCCTGGACCTTAGCCTCCGTGTCTGCAGACTAAACACTGGTATTCACTCTATACACTGGCCCTGCTTGCTTATAAAAGACTTTTTTTTTTAAAAAAAAAAGATTTAATTAACCTGTCTTTTTCTTTGAAGTAAGAACTTTAAAAATTCAGTGCCATGTATGTGGCATGAGGAATTTCCGTAAAGTATGTAGATTCCCTGTCCCCCGCAGGACCAATGAAAACAGTAATGTAAAACCCACACATTTAAGTTTTATACCCTCCCCGCCCTAAAGGGACAGTTGGCAGTGTCTGGAGACATTTGTGGTTGTCAGAGCTCTGAGAGGGGTGGCAACTAGTGGAAGTCAACCACAGATGCCACAGGACCCAGGATTGTCTGTACAGCAAAGGGCGGTCTTGTCTAGTGTCAGCAATGCAGGTTAGGAAACCCTGCTCCAGAATGTTCCAGACCCTTAGAAGAATCCAGAGGCCCCCCCCCCCTTTCCCACATGCACCATAGGCAACTGATTTAACCCCCTAGCTCTTCCTGTCCTGATTCTCGGCTCCAAATGATGTCTCTGGAATTCACTCATGCTTTTGCTGGCTCGCAATTCTTTGCCATCCTGAGTAACATCCTACTAAACGGTGCCTGATTCCTCTGTCAACTTCTTTTGCTGAAGTACACGTGGGCAGAAGTGACAGTCTGCCCTCTGGTCAGAAGCTGATCACAGGCTTGGCGTTTGGT
>NW_021604628.1:2342135-2346109 GCF_004785775.1 Grammomys surdaster | reverse complement strand
GAGACAGGGTTTCTCTGTGTAGCCCTGGCTGTCCTGGAACTCACTCTGTAGACCAGGCTGGCCTCGAACTCTCGAACTCAGAATTCCGCCTGCCTCTGCCTCCCAAGTGCTGGGATTAAAGGCATGCGCCACTACCGCCCGGCTGGTGATTCCCCCACCTCTGGTCTATTTACAGAAGCATCTTGATCCCCCAACAAAAGACCACAATGCTAGTGCTGTTTGACTCCAGGCTTACTGGTCACAGAACAGCCTTTCTGGGGAAGTGTCTTCTTGTATCTCTCTGCTCATTCCTCCCCTTTGGCTTGTTAGTCTTTTTATTTTATTTTTTTTTTTTTTATCACTCTGTGGCAGCTTTGGTTGGCGTCTTCTGCATCCTGTTTGTGAAATCCTTGTTTACCCGCACCGGTGAACAAGGTCTCCTCTGCGTTGTTCTAGGAGTTTGGCTGTGGTTGTCGCTCCTGTTGAGCTCGGTGTGACTTAGTGTGTGGTGTATCACCATACACCGTCACAATTGCGCATCACGGGTACACAGCCACTTTGGGAATGGTTCCGAGGTGGGGCTGAAGGTTCTTTATTCTCCGTTGATGAGTTCCGCACACGCCAGCGGACCGTCAGCCGTGGGACAGACAGATGTAGTTTGCTTCTGGCTCTGTCACGTACCCTTGTCCGATTTGTTCATTTTTGTGTTCCTTTTTAACCATTATGGTATGAGACTGTGGGGATTTTGCGTCTATGAGATTGTTCTCCGCTCTTAGCTCTTTTATGTAAAATCAAAGAGCGGGCCACGTATGTACCTTGGAGGGCGTGGGTAACTCACATCAGTCAACTGTCAATAATCGGGCACTCCAACTCCCCAGGAAGGGCTGCTGTTTCAGAAACAGTGCTGGGGAACTGCACAGTACATATGGAGTTAATTCAAAATGGATGATGGACTCAAAGGTAAAATCTGAAACCATCAAACCCGTCAAAGAAAGCCTAGAAGAAAAATACATGTTGTGTTTGTGCTTATAAAACTTTCTTGGGGGCATAAACAGGTGTAACCCATGATCTTACACTCTTCCAGATTGGGCTTCATCAAAGTTGTAAACGTCTGCTCTTTGAAAAGGATTGTAAAGGAAACAAAGGAAAGATAAGGCTCAGCGTGGGAGACCATATCCCCCGCCTACATACTTGGTCTGATACCCGGAATGCACAGTGTATGTATGTGTTCTTACAGCTAACGAGAGAACCAGAAAGCATGTTTAAAATCGGTAACGTGTCTAACTGATACCTGATGGAGAAGTGACCGGAGCGGTCGTGAAAGATGTCCAACCTCATTCGTCGCTGAGGGATACAGAAGAAGACCACAGCACCTTTCTACAGCACCCACTGGACTTGGAGCTAAAGTCAAAAGGAGAAATAAGGTCACACTTCATCAAGGCGAGGGATCTCTTGAAACACTTGTACTTTGGATGGGATGGTAACTCATCCAACTACTTTGGGAAATGCATTGACGCAGTGTCTTCTATAGGTCAGCATAGATTTACGACATGACTAATTCTGATTTTAGATTCTACCAGGGAAAAGTGAAAATGTGTGCCCCCACAAAAACCCATCTTTGAACGCCCACGGTGGCTTTATTCATGAGCAACCCAAAGTCAAAATGATCCGAATAGTCCAACTGTAAACAGACACACGGTAGTTGTGTGCTCAGGGTAGCTGCACCCATCCACAGGAAGCACCATAGCCCTGCTTCCTGCGACACAAATGAACAGAAGAGCTCACTGTGCTGAGAGCTGGGGGCCAGGCCCTGTCACACTACTTTCGCGTGGATCTATTTAGATGACATTTAGACACACAGCTTCAAAGAGCAGATCAGCGGTTGCCTGAGACAGGGTGGGAAGGAGCCGTGGGCTGAGGGACCTGACTGAGTGCTGTTTACACAGGTGTCTTTTTTTTTTTTTGTCCAAGACAGACAAACTGAGTGTTTAGAACAGACATATTTGACAGCCTGTCCGTTAAGTCTCAATAAAACCGATCTTAGGAAATAAAAGGAATGCTAACGATAACAAAAACTGAATCCACTAATTAATTATTTTTGCCAGAACCAATCCGTGACGTGAGGCTGAATTTGCAGATCATTTGAGAGAGAGTTGACATTTTAAGGGTAGTATGTGTTTTACTCCATGAATATGGTATATCTCTCTGCTTAATTTCTCCTACTACTGGTTGGTAGTTTTCAGTTTTTTTTTCTTAGGAAAATATTTTATTTATATTTATGTGTGTGTGTGTGCATGTGTGTGTGTGTTGTGTACTTGTGGGTGCATGCATGCCCTGGCCATATGTGAGATCAGAGGGCAACTTGGTAAAGTTGTTTCTCTCCCGCCACCTTTGAGTAGGTTCTAGAAATCAAATTCAGGTTACCAGGCTTGTTTGACCAGCACTTTACCCATGGAGCTATCTTGCAAAGGCCCCTTCATTTATGTTTTTGATGCTATTATAAATTATATATATATATGTATATATATATATATGCATATACAATAAATTACATGTATACAATTTAAATTAAAAATAAAACATTATGCATAAATTAATTGAAATAAATAATAAAATAAATGAATAATATATAAATTAATTAATATATTTATGAATATATGTGTGACACAGGCTTTCATCATCTAGCTAGGTTGGCTTTGAACTCCTTAGGCAGTTATGTGTGACCTTGAACTCCTGATTCTTCTGCCTCTACCTTCCAGATCTGTGCATTCTAGTAGGGTACCACCATGCCTGGTTTTAAATAATATTTAATAGACTTCTATATCTAATCTTTATGTGTATGGGCATTTTGCCTGCATGCATGCATGTGTACTGACTGTATGCATGCCTTATGCCCACAGAGGCCCGAAGAGGCCAGCAGATCCTCTGAAACTGGAATAACAGTAGTTGTAGGCTACCATGACAACGTAGTCTGCCGTGTGGATTTTGGGAACTGAACCCGGCTTCTCTGCAAGAGCAGTCAGAACTCTTAACCACAGAGCTTTCTCTCCACACACCCTCTGCCCTGGTAAATGATGCTTTAAAACAGTAACTGTTTCCCCGTTGTTGGCAGTGGCAGAGAAATGCAACTGATTTTTGTATAAGGATCCCACACTCAAAGCTCTCGCCAAGTTTACTTATTCCCGGAGCGGCAGAGATTCCTTTGCATTTTCTATGGACTTAATACGATCTGTTCTCCAAGGAATAGCAACTTCTGTCTTCTTTTCAAGTTGTTGTTGTATCATTGGGGCTATATGGGATTTTATTTTACCATTATTTGCCATATTATTCTAATGCAGGCGAGATGGGCTTCTTGATGCTATGCCAGTCTGGCTTCCTAAGATTAAATCTCTAAGTCATAACCCTCTTTTCTCTAAACACACACACACACACACACACACACACACACACGTATGTTTTATTAGCAATCATTGGACTCAATATATTATAACACGGGTTTAAGGGGCTCTGCATCAGTGTTTGTGAATTAGCTTGACTGGCTCCTGTTTTGTTTTTCCAAGACAGGGTTTCTCTGTGTAGCCCTGGCTGTCCCAGAATTTACTCTGTCAATCAGGCTGGCCTCGAACTTACAGAGATCTCCCTGCCTCTGCCTCCCAGGTGCTGGGACTAAAGGTGTGTGCCACCACGTTCAGCTTCATGTTCTTCTTGCTCATTGGTTCTTGCATTTTTTCTTTTTCTTTTTTTTTGTATTTCCTTCTTTTTCATCTGGTTTATCTTTTTTTTTCTTCCAATCTTCTTGCTTTTTTTCTGTCTCTCCAGCTTTCTTTCTGTGTTTATTGTACCATGTTGGATCCCAAAGACGCTGAATGAATGTGATAGCTCCTCCATGCCGCCCCTTACTGTAGAACTGTAGAGGAGAGACTTTTAATATCTTTAAACTTTTATTTACTAGAGCCCATCTCTCTTTTCTCTCTCTCTCTCTCTCTCTCTCTCTC
>NW_021604628.1:2331062-2342035 GCF_004785775.1 Grammomys surdaster | reverse complement strand
ATATATATGTATATGTATATATACACATGCAAATATATGTCTTCTTAAATTGTCACATTCTTACTTTTTATTAAAGTTTTTATTATTAAAGTTTGCGTTCATGTGCACACACACACACATGTGAGGGTGCCAGAAGAAGGTGTTGGGGATTCCCCTGGAGCAGGAGTTGCAGGCAGTTGTGAGCCTTCTCCTGGGAACCAGGCTCCATGCTCTATGTAACAAAATGCCCTTTGAAATTGGCTTTCCACATTTCCCAGCATGCAGTGCAGCGCTGTGGCTGAGAGCTCACAGTTGACTCTGGATTTGCCCATTCTACAGATCTACAATCTACACCCTTTGAGTCATGGTCCCCCACTTCCTCTCACTCCACCCTAACGCTACCACAACCATTGTGTTCTCTGCCACATTCTTTCTTTTGCATATCCCACACCTAAGGGCTAGCCGCCAGTCTCTTTCTCTGCCTGTTTCCTTTGCCATGGTCATTCTCCCTTTCCTCTGAGGGATCCAAGAGGAATTTCCTGGCCAACTTATTTATCTTGAATTTGAATGTTAGAAATAGACAAAACTTGCTACCCTCAAGGCAAAAGTCAAACTCTTGCTCCAAAGGGAATTAAGAGATGGTTTCATCGTGATTCAGCCGTGAGTCACATGGCTTCGAGTTACCCTGGATGACAAGGCTTCACTGTGGAAATGTTACATGAACTTTTGATAGTCACAGAACAAAAGGCACTCTAAACGAAGGCATTTTCAAACACATTGCCAGGGACATCAGATAGATGGGTTACAGGAAAGTGGAGATATCTCTTCTGTAAGTCTCGGGTGCCATCCGATGCCAGGCTTAGCTTTAGGGCTGGTAGAGCTACCGGTCTGCTGAATGAATGCATTCCAATGGTTTTCCTTGTTAGATGAAGGGATGTTTGGTCAGATAAAGAGGTGGGTGACAAATGACCATGAAAGGGATTAAAGATAGCCCAAGATGATCTGCAACATTCCAGCATGTGCAAGTGCACACACACACACACACACACACACACACACCATACCTCACAATTTGTAGTCAGTCTACAGAAATCTTCAACGCAGGGAAGGCTTTGTGAGGCGTGCGTGTATAGGGGCTTCATTCCACGTTACCCTGAGGAGAGAAAAGTAAATATGAGGTCTGATAAATAGCTCCGTTCAAAGATGGGTTTTTTCTTCCAAATAATAATTTTGAGCAGGTACCTTTATATCCATAATATATTGAAATATGATAATGATATGTTTTGACTCATTTCTTTCTACTCCCAGAACTTGAAGCCAGGGAAGCAGAATGGTGAGTTTGAGGCTAGCCTGGGCTACATACTGTGATATTGACTCATAAAACAGAAGGAAGAAAAGAAGAAAGGAAGGAATGGAGGAGGAAGAGGGAAGAGAAAGCTCATTCATGTCAGACAGGGAAGCCTCTAGTTGATTTATTCCTTTCCTCATACTTTAAAAAAAGTTGCCTTTCCAGTCAGTCACAGGAAAAAAACCAACCTGATGGTTCATCTACAAAGCTAGCAGGAGAGAAGAGATTTATATGCAAATGAGGCTGAGGGGGCGGAGACCTGTCTGCCCTTCAGCTTGCATCCCATGGCTCTCAGTTAGTGGTGTGTTTATTCAATACCAACTGAACCTTTATGTTCACAATCATCTCTTCCTGGTTCCAGTCACTGTGGGGGCCATGACAGAACATTCTAGATGATTGTCTAAGAGGCTCCAGTCCACAGAAAGAAAAGAGAGCTTCAAGAGTTAACTCTCCTGCCATTGTCTCAAGAAATATTCATCTTGGTATCGGTAGTCAGAGATAAGAAAGGACCTGCAAGCATGGTAGATTTCAAGTGAATCCAGACATTAAAGGGTGGGGTAGGTGGAGGCAGGCAGCCCCGTCCCACCCCCAGTCTCACTACTCCTGAACTAGTCTATAACCTGCTCTGTAGCCCATTGGCCTCAAACTCACGATCCTCCTGCCTCAGCATCTGGAGAAAGCACACCACTTCCAAATACTTCTTCTGTCGTTGCCATTGGCAAACCTCTGAGCAATCAGCACAGAGTGTATCTGTTGAGGATCACACCTGCTGCAGCCTGCTCAAACCCCGTGTGTCCGTCCTGCCCTCACCAAGAACCTAATGTGTCTGTTCTGCTGAGCTCGTTCTGTCCTGGGTCCATCTATCAGACAGGAAGCAAACTGGACTCCTCTCTGACATTGCAGGCTCTCTGAGCTGTACATTAGACTCCCTTGCCTCCTCGGGCTCCAGGCATGGGGTTTCCCCTAGGTGCACCCTCTCTCCTGGCTTTGAAGTCATGGTTGCCTACTATGAACAGCCTAACCCTTAGTTCACAGGACTAATGCTGTCCTGTCCTGAGGTCTCTGCTTCCCAGAGGCTATCCTCTACGCCACCGTCTTTATCTCTTCCAGCATTTTGTACGGCCCAAGCCACATAGTCGAACACAGATGCGCAGAGCACGTAGAGACCCCTGTGCCATAGAACTCGGAGTCTCTGCTTAGTGCGGGACATCCTCCAGTCTCCATCTTTTGTCCTCGGGACAGCTATGGGACTCAACCAGGGCTCAGTCACCTGGGTGGATGGCACTGCCCAACGAAAGTGCCGACCTGCCCTTCTGTGGGGCAGTCTGCTTGGCACTGGGTGTGGCCCCGCTGTTCACTTTTGAACAAAAGGAATGCCCTTGGGCCCTGCATTCTTCCGTGATGCTCCTATAATTCTGGCTTTGCTCATTGGCAAGCTGCTCTCTGTCTATCTCTGCGCCCATACTACCAGGGCTACCTGATAGCCACTTTGAGATTGGGTTACAGAGGCGCCACGGCGATGCCGCCGGCATCAGTGACGGAGTCGGCAAGGCTGAGTGACTTGGTAGAAGTAGTTCCCTACTGGACTCCCCTTTGCCAGCTGCTTACCCTCCTGCTCGTTTTTATAATGAAAAAGGAAATTAATCCAGCTTCCAAGGATGGCGGCTCCAGAAATGGTAAGTAAGGGACCTAGGGGAGGGGGCACTTCCAGGATGTACTCTGAGGAACTTCCCAGCTTCCCCATATGGGACCTGCCAACCACAGCCTGCTTGGGAGAGGATACTCCCCCAAAGCATATTTTCCAGAAGCTTAGAATTTACTAATATTGTTTTTTTTAAAAAACAGGTTAGTTTTTAATGGTAAGTATCTCCATTTGGAATGTGAACATAACAGGTAGCCAGGAAGGAGGCAGACACAGATTCATTATTGGCTCTCTGGCCAGCCTTTTCGGGGAGGGGTCCGTGGACCACAGCCTTGGCAGAAGCAGATTCTTAGAGCACTTTGTTTGCACGATTGGGAGGATGACCTGGGACTCATCTGGGAGCACCCTACATCTCTGTGCTCCCTCAGACCTCTCCAGAAGTTCTCTATTGTGTGAAACAGAGCCCTGTGTGGGTTTGGCTCGAGGCTGAGGGTTTGGCCCTAGGTAGAGGCTCCTAGCCACTCCTCACTTGGCTGGGTGGCCTGGGTCCCCAGGGCTCGGATACTTTCATTTTCAATTAGGTCATGCTTGCACTGAGCCAGGAAAGGGCTGTGTTTGTGGGCTGCTACTAACAGCGTGATAGTGCCCCTTCCCAGGTGCTGTCTTCGTTTTGGGACACACAAATTGAGTATCGGAACATCTTATGTCTACGACAGGTAAATCCTATGGCTAGAAAGAAAAATCAAAATGTTGGACAGAGGAGGACCGTCATCCTGACGGTCACAGTTTTCTAAGGAACCACACAACGGTGACTTCTGTGTGACAAAGGGGCTTATCTCTAAAAGTGCCACTTGATTAGCTTTCAGAGTGGCCGCACAGAGGACGCCATCGGTGTCACTTGAAAGGAATTAAAATTCCGATTTTTTGTCAGCTCTAGAAGCCACTCTGCGATTTACCGTGGCCTAGAGAAAGTTGTGTTCTCAGTAGATAGATATTTGCGACAAACCCACAGGAGGTGTGGGCTTTGTGTCCGAGTGAAAGGATTTAAAATGGGACAGAGGCACCCCTGGTGCCCACACTTTCCACAGGGACCAACCCTGCTTACCCCTGGCTAAGCAGGTGGAGGTGGAGCCGGAACCCAACATCAGAGGCCCTGAGATAGTCACCATGGGGGAAAATGACCCTCCGGCAGCCGAGGCCCCTTTCTCCTTCCGATCACTCTTCGGCTTGGATGATTTGAAAATAAGTCCTGTGGTACCAGGTAGGTGGGCCTTTGGGATGCGGGCCTTTTCCAGAAGGGATGAGTGTGGTCAAGTGTCTGGGGCTGGGGGGTGGGGAGAATTACCCCCCCCCCCTGTATAGTCTCTCACTCTCCTACTCTCTCTTTCTCTCTCCTGTCTCCCTCTGTCTTTTTCTCTTCCCTTCCACATCCTTCTCTATGGTACTGGGGATCGATCTGGGCACTCTAGGACCTTGCCATGACTCCCACCCATCCTGAGTATCTTTCCATCACTGGCTGGACACTTCTCTTTCCTGATCTTGCAGAACCATAGAGTTAGAGGGTGCTAAGGAGGAGCCCCTTTGGCTCATGTACTTGCTAAGCCCTTGCAGGCAGTGTGTGTGTGTGTGTGTGTGTGTGTGTGTGTGTGCATGCGTTTGTGTTTAAACTCTCTTCTCTGGGGGCTGGGGGGGGGTGATCTTCAGAGACCCAAACTCCATGGTGGCTCTAGTTTACTCGGAAGAAGGTCAAATCCTGGCCAGGAAAACTATGACCCTCCAGGAAGTCCTTAGAAACAGTGGCCACCACCCATCTAGAAAATTCAGGCAAGCTATACATTACCGAAAGTTAAGTGCTGGGTTAGAAGGAGTGGTCCAGCCACCCAAAGAAGGAAAGCTGGCTTTATGAGTCACATACCTATGCGGGAAGCATTCTCCACTTGATGTCTGTGGCTATTCAGTCTTTGTGCTGAGAGCTGTCTGTGGCTTGCTGGTCCAGAGCGAAGTGTTCAGGAGCAACGGGAGTAATGAGCCCTGGGGCTGGGTGAGTCGGGGGACTTAGAGAGGTCAGGCTGTAGCTCTGAACAATGTGTATCCGGGATTCCCAAGGATTCTTTTTAAGCCATCTGGGCTGCTGAAAGTAGGAAAGACAAGGTAGAAGGAGTAGGCTTATGAATTGAAAAGACCCTCTGGGTCTATCCTCTGTGTGTGTGTGTGTGTGTGTCACACTAAGGAAATGCTAAGGCTTTACTGATACCCTTTCATTGGCTCTTCAGACTGCTTTCCTGTTTGCCACGTTCACGAATGTTGTCCTCCACAGGGTGTGTGGAGACAGGAGTCTGTGTACACCCATGGCAACGTTTAGGATACATTTCTGGAAGTGACATTACTGAGTCAAGAATTGTATCTGCTTTTAAGCTGTGTAGATACATCTCCGATCACACAAACAGGAATCAAAACATAACCCACTCCCCACCTGGTGCTGTGTGAGAAACCTGCCGTCCCTTCCACCGTGAGCATCAGTGGGTGTGGTCATAGAAAGTCATGGTGATGTTAGGGTGAAGTTAAGTCCATTTTTTTCTTTTGTTCATTTCTAGGGAGGTTTTCCTGCTTGCCTGTCCTTCTTGGGGCCTCTCTAGAGAGATACACTTTACACAACATCCCCCAGTTTGGTTTCTATTTGGTTTGTACTAGTAAGTAGTTCCCACAAGAGCTGAAGATTCCAGAGTCTGGGAACCCCAGTCCTTGAGAGTGACAAGCAGAACCATGACTGCTCAGATTTGGAAGCAGACATGATATTTACTGAACTGGGCATTCAGCTACTGGACAGCCTCATACTGGGGGATGGGGAGGACAAGTCGCCTATATGGTGGCTTCTGCCCACATGTGGCGAATGGCACAAAGGCTGAAGTTTGCTTTGTAGAGAAGAGCCAGCTTGGGATGGTTTGAGAGAGCCCAGTGACCTCCTTGCTTCAAGCACACCGTATAAAACCTCCACGTCCTATTTCCCTTGGGACTTGGGACTTCCTTTAACTGTTCTCCCAGGGCTGCTGGGACAATATGCCACAGCTGGGTGGCTCAGTCAACGGTCTTCTTGTCTTCCTTTTTGGCAGCCAGAAGTCTGAGATCCCTGATGTCAGTGAGGCCCCGTTGCCATGGATTCACACAGGAAGTTCCATGCCAGTGCAGATACGGGCCTTTGGCCAATAGCCTTGGGATTCCTTGAATTGTGGACGTAGCACTCTGCCCTCTGCCTTCATCTTCCTATGGATGTCTGTTCTACTAGTCTCTTATCTTTCTTCTATGCATGTCTATGTTAAAACTTGCCCCACCCCAAGGACACCAATCATACAAGATTAGCCATTGCCCTATGGGCCTAATCTTAACCTCTCTTCTCTATGGCCTCTAAGTAAGATCCCATTCTTGGCTGTTGAGAGTTTGGGTGTCAAGGGCTCCTGGTGAGGTTATTTTTCAGCCCACAGCAATGTTTCCTAAGCTAGGACACAGAGCTGGGTGAGGGAGACTGACCTAGACAACGTGGTCATTCATCTAACGAAGTCAGCTGCCTTGGGGCCAGTGCTTTCGCTGCACAGAGGGGACGCAGCACTCATGGCTAAACTTTTTAAGTTTCAACTCAGAACTGATGCTCCCCCGGCTCTCTTACACCCCTATCCCTTCGGTTCTCAGATGGAGATGCAGTGGCCGCACAGATCTTGTCCCTTCTGCCCTTGAAGTTTTTTCCGATCATCGTCATTGGGATCATTGCCTTGATACTGGCGCTGGCCATCGGGCTGGGCAGTGAGTACCATTTATTATTTAGTAGGTGTTCGATTACCTGTTCTGGCATTTAAACTTGCATGAGACCCCCCGGTCCCCAAACCCTTGTCCGTACTTACTGCTGCCTGGCCTTAATTACTGGTGGCCGGTGTCCTTTGGGTTTGATGGCTGTGGGTTTGATCATCCTGCATGAATGTCAGACCAGTGTGGAAATAGGCAGGGGCCGCTGGCTGGGCTCCAGGCTCTGCCACCAGGGTACCTGGCCGGTTAGAATTACTCAAAGGTAGCTGGTGAAACAGGACTCTGGAAAGGGAAGGAGGAGGCTGGGGTGGTGCAGACAAAGCCTTCCATTCAAGTCGTACCACACGCATTGGCTACTTTTATCGGGAGGTATGTAGGGCTTTTGAGAAAGTGGGTCACGGGGAGGAAGGGGTTCTCTTAGAGTCCAAAGTTTCTCATTATCTCCTTCAAGTAACTGCAACATTTTGCCTTCTGCTCAGCTGTGTATTCCACAGTTCATTGGCTCCGAGCCCAGAGATGAAAGGAAGCAGGGTGGTTGAGCGGTCTCAGTTGGGGCTCTTGCTGGGTCAGCTTAGCGCGTGGTCCCCAGCCATAGTTTCATCCCCTGAGAGTCTGAATGCACCCTGTCTTGTGATTCCTGGAGCTAGCGATACTGTGGTTGTGGCAGCCACGCTCCTTGGAGTTCAGGATAGACACTAGGGCTGAAGGAAACAGGCTGCGCTCAGGGTGTAGTTTCAATGTAGGTTTCATTATTGATGGGCAAGTTCAAGGCCACAGGGCTTGTATACTGCTGTCGGTACTGTGCACTGAAAGGGCCACTTGCTGGCATTCTCCCATCCCTTCCCTTTCCCCAGTTCACTTCGACTGCTCTGGGAAGTACAGGTGTCACTCGTCTTTCAAGTGTATTGAACTGACAGCCCGTTGCGATGGGGTCTCTGACTGCAAGGACGGGGAGGATGAGTACCGTTGCGGTGAGTCGTGCCTGTTCGCGGAAGGAAGTCACAGGGAGCGAACACCAGCCAGCACGTGCCCTTCCTGTCTGATGGACCCCGGGCATAGCCAGCGTCATGCCCTGTCCTCAGCAGGGATGTGCCTAGCTGGGTTCTTGGAGAACTGTTATACATCCAGTTGGGGGACCAGACGGGCTCTGAGTTGGGGGTGGGAGGGGCTTCTTGTGGGGGAGGAGCTACGGGTGGGAACAGGTCAGGTTAGAAGAGAGAGTGGGTGGAGCAAGCGTGACTGTCCAGCCTCTGCCTGGCCTCTGCCTCTTCTGGTAATCACTTCCCTTCCCCACCATGCCTGGCCAGTGCGAGTGAGCGGCCAGAGAGCAGCGCTCCAAGTGTTCACGGCCGCCGCATGGAGGACCATGTGCTCAGACGACTGGAAAAGCCACTATGCCAAGATTGCCTGTGCCCAGCTGGGGTTTCCCAGGTGAGTCAAGGCCACCGATGACAAGGATGACAGAGCAAAAGCAGCCTGCGATGGCACAGTCTAGAGCTCTCTAGATGCTTTGACGAGTCACGCTCTGTTCTTAGAGCAACCTTGTGACACGAGGAGCTGTGCTTCACAGGGGAGCGAGACAAGGCCCAACCAACCAGCGAGGTGACTCCAAGGCACACAGAACATCATCTTTGAAGGGAGTTCTCAGGGCTAGGCTAGGACCTTAGATGCAAAAGCCATTTTGACATTTGGAGCCAAGGCTGGGGCTCAGTTGGTAGCACTCTAATCTGGCGTGGCCAAAGCTGTGGTGCTGTTCCAGCGCTCCAACAGCCAGGGACGGTGACAAGTGTAATTCCTATACAGGGGAGGCAGAGGAGGGAACAAAGGGAGTTCTAGCTTGAGCTAAAAAGTGAGTTCCTGTCCAAAAAAAGACAGATGACAGACGACAGACAGACAGACAGACAGACAGGAAAACAGTAACAGAAAGTAAACAGTTCATGCGCCCAGGGTGGAAAAATAAATACTCTGGTTCGATGCTTTGCAGCTCAAAAAGCAGATGCTGGGAGATTTGCACGGGTTTGTGCTGGTCACATCACTTTCTACATGGCAGCAGCATGCTTTAGCCCAACCGAGGGCCCTTCTCCATTGCTACTGACTCCTGACCCCTGCCTTGCTTCCCTAGAGGCCATCGATACTGTAGGTCACAGTTTACCACAGGCAGGTTCCCAAGTTCCTACACTTGTCTTAGGAGCCGAGCAAGATCGACGGTCACAAACTCAGACTTATACCCTAGTTTCTTTTCTAACCCAGGAAGCAGGGTCCTTAAAACGACATGGCTACATACACCTTCTGTACAGGATCTAAACCAGTAGGATCCTAGATACCCCTGCAGCTGAGGTTCCCCCAGGCCTGGCTCCTCTGTATGCTGCCATGCCTGCTTGGGTTCTGAAACCAGCTGCAACTGAAATGCAGTGACAGCTGCGAAGGTTACTAAGAGACAGTGTTGAGAATTAGGTAGCTTTTCTCCTTAAAGGAAGCCACTCAAACAGCACAAAAACCACGCACGTATGAATACACGCACGCACGCACGTACGTACTATGTAAGTACGTACATACGCACGTATGCACGCACAAGCCAGCTCAAATCTCCGTGTAGATTCAGGCCGGTCTTGGGAGGCGTGCTGCATTTCCTCCCTTAGAATGGATAATAAGCGTCCACCTTAAAAGGCCTTGGGAGCTCTGTGGTCATGGGGTGTAGTGACCATGGTCACGAGGTCGCTGCAGCTCTGAGGTGACCTGTGGGCTCCGTTTGTGACACTGAGACTCCCTTTGCCCCAGATCATTTGCTCTGCCCATCTCCCCACGACCCAGCATCCCAGCAAAAGCAGGTTCCTTCACACCAAGGCAGCCTACTGTAGCCTTCCCCGGGGAGGAAATGCCTGGCTAATATCTGGATGCCATTTTCCTCAAACACGTGCTTGGCTGAGTACTGCACCGCACTTAACATGAGTCCCAGCGGCATTAAACAGCATTTGGGTGCTACCCTGGGTGACAAACTGCTGGGTTAGTGAGAAGGTGGCACCTGCATACACTCTGCTCCCCGCCTTCCTTGGGGACTCCTTAAATTCTTCATTTTTCCCCCTTCTCTATGGCTGGGTTTGTGCTCAGCCGTTCCACCCTATTCTACTTTCTTTAAATCTCTCTTTTGCACCACATCTGTATACCCCTGTTTCCTGGCATTGAGCTCATTTGCCCGGTCCCGGGGTCCTTAAGCCACTACCTTTTATGACAGTGCTAGGCAAAGTGGAACTGGCTCTCAAACGACCCCTTACCCTCAGGAGCTAGACATCTAGCTGCCCCACCCCCACCCCCGAGGCAGCCAAATCAAGAGCATCAGAGTGAGGTGGGCAGGGACCACCTAACTGTGGCAGGAAGTGGTCTTTCTTTGTGGCTGGAGCTGGGTGGGTGGCCAAGCCAGGCTGCAGACTGTGGGTCAGCAAGCCACACCTAAGCTAGAACACCTAGCTTATTTTATCAGGAAAATGAAGCCGCTGGTGACTTGGGAAGAACCAAACGAGGTCCCCAAAGCTTGTAACCTGGTGAGTGGGAGTGGGTGGCTGGTATCTCAGTCACCGTGACGGTTGGGTTTCCAATGTGCCTGCAGCTATGTGAGCTCAGACCACCTCAGAGTGGATGCGCTGGAGGAGCAGTTACAGGGAGACTTCGTGTCCATCAATCACCTCTTGCCAGATGACAAGGTGACTGCGTTACACCACTCTGTGTACATGAGGTAAGCAGTTAGACAGACGTACTGCTTTCTACACCGGAGCCAGGCCACAGGCTGGGTTTGGGAAGCTGAGGTGTACTCTGTGAGGGGAAAGAACGTCACCTCCACAAGCAAGGGTGGAACTCACTGCTGTAGTTAGAGTCTGCATAAGCTGGCGAACACGGATGGATGCCAACCCCGGAAAGTGTGGTTCAGTGGAGGGAGGGAAGGGAGCACAGTAAAGGAGCAGCAGTGACAGGCAGGTACGCCATCAGGCCATTGCTGTGCCTGCCTCACAGCAGGAAGTGGTGTGTGTATGTGTGTGTATGTATGAGTATATATATGAATGTGTGTGTATGGTGGTGTGTGTGTGTATATATGTGTATATGCATGTGTGTGTGTGTAATGTGGTGTTGTACATGTGTATGTATGTGTATATGTATATATGCATATGTGTATGTATGTACATATGTGTGTATGTGTGAGTGTATATATGTGTGTGT
>NW_021604628.1:2323479-2331052 GCF_004785775.1 Grammomys surdaster | reverse complement strand
GTGTGTGTCTGTATGATGTGTGTACATATATGTATATGTGTGTATGTGTATGCATGTGTGTGTGTGGTGTGGTGTGTGGTATATGTATGTGTATGTATATATGTATATGTGTGTGTGTACTTATGTAAGTGTATGTGTGTGTCTATATATGTATGTATGTGTGTGCATGTGTGTGTACGTATATGTACGTGAATATGTGTATGTGTATATGTATGTTTGTATGTGTGTGTTTGTATATGTATATGCATGTATTTGTGTACGTATGTGTGTGTGACATAAGCAAAGAAGCAGGGAAGGGAAGATAGCATCCTTTGCATATTCAACAGTTGCTCCCCAACCCCCAAAACTCTGGGAAAAAAAACCCAGATTCCCTTAGCAACAATCAGTTCCCCAGCTCCATGTGTGAGTCATGAGCTCCCCGCTGGGGCTCAGGCTAAAGTAGGGAGCAAATGCCACAGGTGCTCCGAAGCCAGTCTTTCCTCCGACACCCGGGCCTTCGTTGACTGTGTGACCTCTGCTCTGAAAACGGCAGCTTGCTGGCCTGTCCATGAGCTCTTCTTTTCCTCTGTAGGGAAGGCTGCGCCTCAGGCCATGTGGTCATCTTGAAGTGCTCAGGTAAGCATCTGAATACATGTTGAGCTACATGGAAGACTGCACTGGTAGAGTCATAGCCCCCTATTGGGGACAGCTCAAGACCCCTTCTCCTGGATGCTAGTGTGGGGCTAGGCACCAGGAGGTCATTACCAACAGGGACACTGTTGATGGACAGGGTGACCATGTATGCTCTCTGCTTCCCACAACCCCCCGCCCTCCGTCTTCTGTCTGCCTGACCCTCTCATTACCCCAGCTCCAGCTTTGGCAGTATTGTGAGCTCTGGGTAGGGGACAGGGATTTTTCTGGGTAGAAGGTTTGGGATGCTGATATTTCCCCCAGAAAAGGTTTACCCATAACCCCTTGTTCTTCCATAGCCTGTGGCATGAGAACCGGCTACAGTCCCCGCATTGTGGGTGGGAACGTGTCCTCGCTCACTCAGTGGCCCTGGCAGGTCAGCCTCCAGTTCCAGGGGTACCACCTGTGCGGGGGCTCCGTCATCACCCCTCTGTGGATCGTCACTGCCGCGCACTGTGTTTACGAGTGAGTGCCTGGGCCTGCTGCTGTGGCTTCTGATCTTCCCTGAGCCTTGTCTAGTCCTGGGTCTGATAGAGATGGGGTGATCTGGAGGTGAGGACAAGTCAGCAAGCCACGTGCAGGTGTGCAGCCCACCTGCCTTCCAGTGGACCCGTCTCTGTGTCTGAGTGTGACGTGAGCCAAGCTGCACAGGAAAGGTAGAGACAGGAGGAGTAGCTCACGGCAGAATGAGACCCATTGAAATAAGGGTCCTCGGCTTCCTGTAGCTCACTTCTCTCATCCATGGTATAGACAGTAGGGTACTGTGGGTGGAAGTACAGGGCACCCAGAGAACACTGAGCCCCCATGAAGCTGTCTGTCATGAGTTTAGAAGTCACAGAAAACATCTTAGACCAGTAGCGGCTTCTCTTTTTATCTCCCGGTTTGGTGACTGTCCAATGGAGAAAGGCCTCTGCAGAGAGCAAAGCTTAGCACTGCTCTCAAACGCGTATCTCTTGGGTATCTCGAAGAGAATGGCCTGTCTGGGATGTACATGAGTGTAATCTGTGTTCCTGCAGGACTTGGGGAGTGTGGTCTTTGTAGGGCACAGATGTGTAGGGCATTGGGCTATCTCCCACCTGGCGACATCTCTGTTTCCCTTGGGCTCTTGGGACCCACCAGAGCTTACCAGGGCTGGATCCCTCCTGAGACTCACCTCTCGGTCTGTTCATTTCAGCCTGTACCTCCCCAAGTCCTGGACTGTCCAGGTGGGTCTTGTGTCACTGGTGGACAGTCCTGTGCCCTCCCACCTGGTGGAGAAAATCATCTACCACAGCAAGTACAAACCAAAGCGGCTGGGCAATGACATCGCCCTCATGAAGCTGTCTGAGCCACTCACCTTTGACGGTACTTGTAGGCCTCTGCACCCGGCATTTGCTTTTTAGCTTCTTTCAAGAGCTTGCCTGTTGTAGTGGGGGTATAATGGCTGCTTTACTACCCTTGCTTGGAAATTTCAAAATTGGATTCAGCTGGGTGTCGACGTAGGCGCATTGCATTTGCTCGTTAAGGGTGTGTGGGCGCATGCACTCGAGTGCACACGTGCGCACATATGTGTGTATGCACATAGAGGCAAGAGGTCTATCTTGAATGTCATTCCTTAGGGACAGTCCACTTTGTTTTTTGGGGGGCAGAGTCTCTCACTGATCTAGAGTTGTCTAATAGGCCGACTGACCAAGAAACCCCAGGTTGCCCTTCTGTCTCTACCTCCTTAGTACTGGGTAACAGGCTCAATGCCACTACAGCTGGCTTTTTACATGGGTGTCACAGATCAAACTCAGGAGTTGATTCGTGTGCAGCAAGCACTTTGCCAGCCGAGCTATCTTCCCAGCCCAAATTAGGTGTTTTCAGACTGAGCATGTTAGGAGATGGGGCCCTTGCTCAAGATTTCAGCCTGTTACCTTCTTTAGGTTTGGCTGTGGATCTTGGCCACACCCTCTAGTGCCAGTTCAATCTCACAGGCTTTCAGTTCTGCTCTGGGCTCTCCTTCCGGTGCCAGCTGCAGATGGAAGAGCTTCTCTAAAGCCAGGCCACCTGATGCCTCTAGGTGGTGGAAGAGAGTCACCAGAGCAGATAGCACTTTGCTGTCCTGGTTTTTGCTGCTTGGAGCCTCTTGTAGGGTATCCCCAGTGGAAAGAGCAGAGTCTCAAGCTGGGGCAGCTTGACGGTTTGCAAAGAGCCTCTTTCTTCCTCACCATCTGGAAGGTTCTAGGCATCCTCAGCTCCCTGGACGGTTCTTAGAACTGACCTCTCTCTCTCTCTCTCTCTCTCCTCTTCTCTCCCGTTCTTCTTACCAAGCTCTGCCCTCTGGCTGATACTAGAACCTTCCCACCCCACCCCCCACCGCCCCAGTCAGCCCGGCTAGAACTCTCAAAATTCACAAAGCACAAAGCAGGAAGAATGTTGGCTTAAGTAAAAGTCCTGACCTCCCAAGGATAAGCACTCCGGAGGGCAGGCAGGGCTGTTTCCAAGGTAGACCCCCATTCTCTGAAGCAAACCTGTGTGATTTCAAAGCTGCTTGGGTGGGGGTGGGGGCTGCTACTTGCTGCTACTGTTGGTGATGCTTGATTCTAGAAAAAGAGTTGTCTGTAGTGTACTTGGCTGAAGAGTTAAATGTGTCTCTGCCCTTCTCCACTTTTCCATGATTGCCATGCAGGATGGGGAGGTGGTGTATCTCACACAGAAGCCCTGGGCATGTGCAGTTGTGTGGCTTTACTAGGGTATCAGTGGCACAGCTGAGATACAGACCGGCTGTCACCACAAACACGTAACGTCCGGTCCAGGAGTGACCAACTGTGGCCCAAGGGCTAGCCACGTGTGACCCAATGCACATTGGAGCAAGTAAAAATCTTGTCATAAATCCATTAGCGTCTTTCATGTATATCTCCTGTGATTCCAGCAACTGTGATGAGGTCCACATAGCCCACAAGCCTGAACTGTCTACTGTCCCAATGCTCAGCCTTTTACAGTCAGGTTTTGTTGCTGGGCTCTGGACTCCTGTCACATCCTAGGGCAACAGCTGAGAGATGAGTGGGCATGGCTTCTGCCCTGAGTTAGCTCAGTGACCAAGACCTAACCTCTCCCTAGGGGGTGGGTTCTGAGACCTGAACAAAAGGTCAGTTGATTTCTGGGACAGTGGCTTCAGGGACTTCACCTCATTGTGTTCCTTCTCACAGAGACCATTCAGCCTATCTGTCTGCCCAACTCTGAAGAGAACTTTCCCGACGGGAAACTGTGCTGGACCTCAGGATGGGGAGCCACAGAAGATGGAGGTCAGTGGTCTGAAGCCAGAGGCTGGGAGGGCCCCGCAGGATGCTTGGAAGTCCCAGCTTAGCAGTCTGCTGGGTAGCTGTGGGCCACCACGGTGTCACACTCCTCGTTGGATAGTTGTGAAGTTTTGAGGCATCCTGGAGAAATGAACTATGGAGGAGTAGTGTTGGTTCTTCTCCATGGCGAGACCTCCACGCACCCCTTCTTCATGCCCCTTCTCATTGTACTGAAGCAAGTGTCTGAAACACACCTTGATGAGCCCTTAAGCTTGTACCAACAGGCAGGTACAAGATGAAGAACTCTCACTTGAGAAAGCTGGCACACCGTGTTATTTCTCCTATGGGCTTGCCATAGAAGGCATTACCCAGGAACCTCCACTGCTTTGGTAGTAATAATACTGTCAGTGATGGTCACGTACTTGCCAGGGACATCTGTGTCCCTTATATCAAGGAACAGTGCCTATACGGTCTCTCCAACAGTGGCATTCCTTTGTGCATTTTCTAGGCACAGGCCAGCCTGCTGTCACTAGCAAACTACGGTGGTCTGGATGGCTCAAAAAGTTCAAAAGGGCAGACTTGAGTCCTCTCATATTTCTGAAGTCTGAAGTCAAGATGTCCGCGGGCCTCAGCTGGGGTCTGTCCCAGCATCTCTCCAGTGTCTGCTGGCTCTAGCAATCCTCAGTGTTCCTTGGCTGGCTGATGTGTCAACCCAGTCCCAATGTCTAGGTCGTTGTTTGTTTTTTGATATTTTTGTTTTTTGTTTTTTTTTTTCCCTACTGTGAGTTCTAGGTATCGAACCTGCCACATTCCAGGTTGATCCGTCTCCTCAGTCCCTTGACCCCTGACCCCATGACATCAGTTGTCAGATCTAGAGCCTCCCTGAATACAAGATGACCCGGCCTCCAGATCATACTTGATCAGACTTAAACATCTTCTGCTTTAAACAAGGTCACCTGCCTTGGTTACAGGCAGATAAATACGAAAGGGATTATAATTCAACTCACGAAGGAAACCTAGTGTTTTCCTTTGGAGGTATATTCATGCAGGGTCTCACTATAGCCCCAGGCTGACCTGGAACTCATTCTGTAGCCCAGGCTGGCCACAAACTTCACAGCAAGCTGTCTCAGTCTCTCAGACTCTAGGATTCAGTGACTATTTTGTTTATTACCTTCCGGTTATAGGTCAGAAGTCACCAGCCAGCCTTAGGGGTCACTGGTATTGTAGGCTAGCTCCTCAGTTGGCTCCGGGGATGATGACAGCTGTTGTCCCTTTACCTTCGCTCTGACACTCCCGGGCTCATGGCCTCGTCCTCATCTTCAAAGCCCACAGGCTGATCCGACTCTAAGTTTCTCTGACATCACCTTCTTCAAGTCCTTGATACGTCTTTGTAATTTTAATGAGTTTACCAGCATCATCTGGGCTATCTCAGAACCAGACCCTTGAATACCTTCGAGGTTCCCTAGTTAATGGCACGACCACAGGTTCAGGGCCCACACCTGTATTTGGAGGGACACATTACTGTTGACTGAATTCAGCTCTGTCCAGATGTGGGTGGCCTTCAGGGCCTCAATTCCCCTTTTGTAATGTGGACTGACTGTCGTGGGTCGAGGGATTGGTTGACAGCACACTCAGCGGGGACACTCTGGGTGACATGGGCTCTGTGACAGTCTGCTGTCCCAGCTACAGTAGACCTGGTCTTTGCTGTGACTGTTTCATGTCAGGTGGCATGTCCCATGTCCCCTGGTTCTCCTGTTTCTGTTCTCTAAGCCGGACTCCCTCTCACTACGAATTTCTCTCATTACTTTGAGGCAGGTGACGCCTCTCCTGTCCTGAACCATGCGGCTGTCCCTTTAATTTCAAACAAGATTTGCAACCACAGGGACGTGTATGGTGGTATCATCTCTCCCTCCATGCTTTGTGCAGGCTATCTGAAGGGCGGTGTGGACAGCTGCCAGGTAAAGGACTTCCAGTAACCCTCGGGGCCACGGCAGCAGGCAAGGGTCCAGTTTAGTGACCCAGCCCATGGGACAGGCCCCTGCCAGCTTCCCCGTGACGAAACAAAAAGCAAATTTACATGGCACAAGGAAGAGATTTGCTTAAGATATCCCCCTGGCTTTCTTGGTGGCCCAGCCTGTGTTTACCTAGGTTCTCAGTCTTTCAGGGCACACGGGGTGTGGCCTCTCCTCATCCTCTCCAGCCTGATTCTGAGTGTGAAAGGGGGGTGTGAGCTGATGGAGCTGGGCTTGCAAAAGCCACAGTGAGTGAGACTAAGTACTACCCGTGGACACAGTGAGTTAGGTCTGGCTTAGGCAGATGCCCTCTCTTCCAGCTCCATGGGCTACCCAGGTCACCAATGATCTTTACAGTTTAGTGTTTGGGACCTGGAGGGAGACACAGCTGGAGGGAAACTTTCCCACACAGTCAAGGAGCTGGCTCTTGAGAGCAGCCAAGTCCATTCTAGAAGTGTTAGGGGAGAGACGTGCACACGGTTCACCCAAAATGTGACAGGGAACGTCTGGGCCACCAGGACAGTATAGCTGCTCCAGCCTTTTGACCTTTGCCTCCTTTGGCTCCACAGGGGGACAGCGGAGGACCCCTGGTGTGCCAGGAGAGGAGACTGTGGAAGTTAGTGGGCGCCACGAGCTTTGGCATTGGCTGTGCTGAGGTGAACAAGCCCGGAGTCTACACACGCATCACCTTTTTCCTGGACTGGATTCATGAACAGTTGGAGGTGGGTGGAGTGGCCCAGTTGGGGGTGGGTGTGACTCTCCAGCTCGTGTGTTCTCTGCACCCAGTGTGACCACAGCTCTGCCACAGGGAGCCGAGGAGAGATAGAAGGGACGCTGATTGGAGAGGATGTTGACTCTGCAGTGATTTGGAGGTTCTGGGTATCAGCCCTAGAACACAGCTAATCCCACGGGTGTGATCCAGGCATACAGGGGAGGGACTGGAGCAATGGCTCTGCTTGACTCAACAGGGACAAAGGTGACCGGTGGATGACTGGGACGTTGATTCCTTGCTGAGAGCCAGCTCTGGTTTGCTTCAGGGCGGGGCAGGGGGGGGGGAATCAGGACAGATCTACAGAGGCTCCTGGTCAGAGAGAGGGAGACAGGGAGACCCTGAGCCACCAGGGAACTGAGAGGCACTGGGCATCAGGCAAAGAGATGTTCTGATAGACACAGGCCTCGCTGTGTTGAGAGTCAGATGTTCATAATCCCGTCTCTCCTGAGAGGGGAAGGGATATAGGGACGCAAGGCCCGGCCACACACCAGGCACTAGGCAAACATTTCCTAACTTTATCTCAGGCAGGTTTTACATCATCCCCTAGTTCAGTTTCAAAGACATTTTCTCCTGACATAATAGGAGGGAAATTTATGTAATATGGGCAAATGTTTAAAAGACAACAATCCCGTTTCATTTGGCACACGTGTGCAGCTATGGCCTCTGCTTAGTTCTCAAAATCCTAAATATCCAACACGTGTCCCTTCCTGCCCTCCAGTCTTCAGTGATTGGCTGTGGGGGTCCAAAACCTTTATAAGCTGTGTGTGTTCATGTGTGTGTCTGTGTGTACATGGTGTGTGTGTGTGCATGTGTATGTGTGCATGTATATGTGTATGTGTGGGAACAGTGTGTTTGTGTGT
>NW_021604628.1:2296373-2323469 GCF_004785775.1 Grammomys surdaster | reverse complement strand
TGTGTGTGTGTGTGTGCATGTGAGTACTTATTTTCAAAGTTTAGAAGAACTGGAGTTACAGTATTATAAACTGCCTACTGTAGGAGCTGGGAATCAAACCCAGGTCCACTGCAGTATACAATAGTGTGTGCTCTTAAGCACTGGGCCACCTCAAGGACTGTTTTAAAGAGTTTTTGTCATTTGAAGCAATTGACTAAATAAGAAAAGAACCTTCAAGAACTCCCTTAGCGTCCTTCAGGCAGGGGTTAATTTCTGCTTCTTTTCTTTTTCAAATGTTAGTTTTATTTTATGTGTATGGGTGTTTCGTCTGCATGTATGTCTGTGCTCTATGTGTGTGCCTGATGCCTGGGGAGGTCAGAAGAGGGCTTCAGATCTCTTGAGACTGGAGTCACAGACAGCTGTGAGCTGCCATGTGGGTGCTGCAAATCAAACCCGGGTCCACTATAAGAACAGCCAGTCCTCTTAACCTCCAAGCTAACTCTCCAACCTACAGAGGGGGTGGCTGCATGCATCAGCGTGTCAAATGCCATGGGACTGTTGTCTTTTAAAAAGCTCGTCCATGTTACGTAAATTACTATAACCAAATATAGTAATTATCCTATTTTTTCATTATTGGTTCAACTCAAGGGTTTTTTTTTCTTTTTTTTTTCATTTTTAGTACTGAGGACCGAATGCAAGGTCATGTATGTACTAGGTGGACTCTACCACCGAGCTACACCCCGAGTCCTCTGCTTCTTCATCTAAATGAGGAAAGACACTGGACATGGCTCCTGTGTCGGGGTAGGGTAGGGAATGAGGTGGTGGCAGGTGAGGCCAGGACATATTCAGATCTCAGCGTCACTTGTCATAGCTGTGACTTTCCACAGTCTTGCTTCCATCTTGGACGCATGATGGAGCCTGCAGGGCTGGCCCAGTATAGGCCTGGCTGCCAGTCACAGGCCAGTAGGAAGCTATCAGCTGGAGCTGTCTGTTGGTACCGTTGTACATTAAGTACCTCAGGCTCTTCAGTACAGGATTTAGCTAACACTTGTCTTCCCCTTGTGAAAGTGGGCGTTTGAGTAGGTGATGCCCTCATGCAGAGACCACTGAAGGCACTGTGCAAGGAAATTAGGATTCAGACCGGCCATATGTACCCGGGAGATGTGGCAAGGGATAGAGGGACCTCAGACAGCAAGCATGCCTTCCTGTGATTATCTCTTGGGACACAGGGGCCATATGACTATTCGGGAACTCTAAACCACCACAAAGCCAAGAAACTGCTCCTTGGATGTCTCACATTGTCCAAGAGTATGGGGCAGTCAGGAACTCGGGCTGGGCAGCTGCGACAGGAACAGGGACCTGGCCAGTGTCTATATTGTGCTGCCACACTCCTCAATGATAGATGGGATCTCAGGTAAATGAGGGTTCCCAAGCGAGTAAGGACTCGTACGAGTACAGCCATACCCAGATCAGAACCTCAGCATGACTCTACCCAGAGGGATAAACAGATGGAGAACTTGGAGATGGAGTACTTGGGGTGAACATATCCTTCCTTGGCCATGTGTTAAAACTGAAAGAGCCCCAGGACTCTCTTCCAGTTGGTCTCAATTGGGGATCTGGTGTAAGGACCAGGCAATCTTAATGCTTCGAACATCATTTTAGAAAGGCTGGTGTACCACGTCTCACTGGCAAGCAGGAAAAGATCCGCCTGGTTTCTGAAGTGTCTCGTTGTCTCAGGGGCTTCACTACGGTGGCTGGCTGGGCTTTTGAACAGTCTCTCAGGCCAGCTTAGTCATCAGCTGCCTCTGACCACCAAGGACCTGCAGGAGATGTCACCTGCCCCAGACATACCTGCTTCTAAATCGCTTTCCAGGTAGCTCAAGGAAGGTCTGGAAGCCCCTTCCATTCTGTAGGAAGAGTCCCAGGTTTGACTTGTCCCATGAGAGACCCTTCCAAGAGTCCCCTCACCTTGCAGTATTGTCTTATATCAGGTCCCCAGGGGTCCCCACTCTGTCATTCTTATCCTATTCACTATGTTTCCCTATTCCGTTGGGGCTTAAAACAAAAATTATTCTGCTTCAACTTAGTCCTCAGAAGCACGTGGCTGAGACCTGGCACCTTCATGTAGCAGTCTGTGGGACAATCTTGGGCAGAGATGAAAAGTGCAGAGTGTTTTCTGAGTGGGAGCTCTCCAGAGCTGGCAGACTCTTCCCTCAGAAACCCAGTCCTCCTCAATAACCATTGATAACACCTGGTGGGAAATCTGTCTCCATGTCCAAGACATGGTTTGCAGGGGGGAAAAACAGCAATCCCTGTTCTCACTTCTAGAGAGACTTGAAGACTTGAAGAGGGAACAAGCCAGCCCCTGAGCTCCCGAGGGTGGACACAGCCCGAGCCTTCCCTGGACTCGTGGGTGGCCATGTTGGATTCGAGTACCAACTTTTATCGCTCTGCCCATTGCACTGAAATGGAGCCAGTGGGAAGAGCATCCTCCCAACCCTGACAACCGGAGTTGCCTGCTGCTAAAGCCCCTGGCCTCTGGGCTTTGGGGCTGAAACGACCTTGGGAGCTCTTTCTGTGCTTCATGAACTGATTCATGCACACAAGCGACACCTTTCTCTGCCACCCCCATAGATTTTCTCCTCAGAGTCGCTGCCAACACAGGCAAGCTCTCATGTAAACCCATCAACACCAGTTGGTGCAGGAACTGCTGGTGTGGATTGTTGAAGATACAGTCACCTATTTGTTCTAACCCCAAGCTCCAGATCTCAACCCACCATCTACTTGTAAGAGCTAGTTTTCGGGAGTGGGGAACTTAGTCTGTGACTGATTCAGCCTGAGGTTTTGCTCCACTGTTTTCTCACAGGATTTGGTGCTTGATGAATTCCTCCCTTCTGGAAGGTGTCTCTTTGCTTAGCTTGGCTTGGCCTTGGGCTTGAATGACTTCGTGGTGATGGGTCACTGAAACTCAAATCATGGACTCATGTCCAAAGTCTACGCATGTCAGGAGTTTGCATTTTCCTGTTAGAACAGGTTTCTCAGCATATCAGAGGTATCCCATATTGCATTGTGGGACTCATAAGCAGAGTCAGGGACACAGGTCTGGACAGAGACAAGACTGGACACTAAAAGCAAGTTGAATAGAGAGGGGTCCTAAGTGATTGGGTCTGCCCCACTCCCCCCCCCCACACACACTCTGCTAATGGACTACAGCCGATGGTATCCGGGTCCCTCTTACATGGCTCACAGTCCTATATTACCCAATAACAGAGGAGGGTTGCGTGAGACATAGCCATTGGTCATTCAAGCTTGTCGAAGATGAAGTCTTTGGGGGTAGGAATCAGTTGCTTTGTGGCTGCAACAGAAAGTTGTGTGTTTGTGTGTGTGTGTGTGTGTGTGTGTGTGTGTAGTGTGTATGTGGGGGAAGACATATCACCAAAACAAACTGCCACATAGTCTTTGTACTTTGACTCAACCCTGTCCAGATTAGAGGCACTACATAGATTTCTGTGAATAGAATACATGTCCCAAGACCCACAGTGGGTGCCTGAAACTGTGGGTAAGTCCGAGCCCTATACAGATGGTTCTTTTCCATATGCACCCCTCCCTATGAATGTGATTTATGTATTAGTCACAGGAAGAGATGACAATCCCAACTGAAAATAAAGCACAGCAGTTATAAAAACATATGGCTGCTCACACATCATCACAAACAGTGAGGGCAGGAACTCAAGCAGGGCAGGAACCTGGAGGCAGGAGCTGGTGCAGAGGCCATGGAGGGGTGCTGCTGACTGGCTTGTCTTTCATGGCTTGCCCAGCGTACCTTCTTACAGAATGCAAGACCACCAGCCCAGGAGCGGTACCGCCCACAAGGGGCTGGACCCTTCACCATCAATCACAAATTAAGAAAATGTCCCACAGCTGGATGCCATGGAGGCTGTTTCTCAACCAAATTTCCCTCCTCTCTGATAAACCAGCCGGCACAATAGAGAACAGATGTCTTCGCAAGCTCGGAGAAGTCAAGCCATGTCATTTGCAGCCTCTGCCACTGCAGGCAGAGAGCAGTCAGGTGGGACCTGCTGTGGCCTCTTAGTCTTTCCCACCTTCCTCTGTAGCCAGAGGCAATCAAGGGCTCTCCGTGCAATGACCCACTGCAATCTTAAAACTACAACTTCACGCTCCATTCCTAACACTCAGATTAGGTCACTGGTGTGGTGTGAACCACCACCCTCCACAACCTCTAAGAGTCAGAAACTCCCTTCAAATTCTGAAACTTGAAGGCTCTCTCCCTTCAGAACCCTGGCCCATTGCCACCACTATCTTTATAAGGCTCCTACCTACAAACCTGTCACGTCTTTCTTTCTTTCTATCTGTGACCATTACAAAGTAAAATAAGGGTCATTCGGTCATAAGCATTGTTCTGCCAAGATTCCACCCAATAAATGAAGTAGCTATCAGCTCACTGGTGGGTGGGTAGCACATTCAGTGTGGACATACTGGACAAACACATGACTTATGTCCTGGGGTTGTGGGGGAAGGGGATAGAGTGGAAAGGCATGAGATTTCCTCATAGTATTTAAACCAGTAACTGAAGACTCACCAGTAGTTTCTGGAATGTTCCATTTACTTTCTTAGGATCGTATCCAGTTGACTTCTTATAAGCAAAACTTTGGGAGGGGAATCGTTAGATGAGGAGGAGGATGTTCTTTCTGGTTGGCTGTGCCAAACTCTCTTTGACAATCTTGCCAGTTTCCGTAGAATACAGACGAGCTTTGAAGTAAGGAGTTTTCCGAAGTAACCATCCCACTTGAGAGAGCCAGACTGAGGTTGGAGAAAGGAAGGTTCCAGCCTGCTGTGACCTCACCCCTTCTCTGTCACTGTTGTTTTCGTGCTTACAGACTGTCTTGGATAATACAGCAGCCCAGCACAGCACAGACCAGGTGCCTTGTCCAAGCCCTGCACATTTCAATAGACATGTGCCTGCTTTCTTACAGAACGCAAGACCACCAGCCCAGGAGCGGTACCGCCCCCAAGGGGCTGGACCCTTCACCATCAATCACGAATTAAGAAAATGACCCACAGCTAGATGCTGTGGAGGCTGTTTCTCAACCGAATTTCCCTCCTCTCTGATGACTCTAGCTTGCGTCGAGTTGACATAAAACCAGCCGGCACAATAGTGAGCAGGCTGCATGAGACCTGATTGCATACCTCTGTCATTGCACTTGGCCGTGACAGCTTGGCCGCTTCTTGGGAGCCATTTTTGGTAGAGCCTTCTTTTGCCCCTCTCCAGGCCTTCTTTCCCAAGGCCTGATTCTCCTCCCCATTCCTGCTCCCCTTCCCTAAGCCTCCCACACGCCCCAGCCCACCTGCCACAAGGCCTGCTTCATCTTCTTACTCATCTCTCTGAAAGCCTTAGCTCCCTCCCCTTTGTCCTGTCACTCAAAATTCTAAGGAAGAGACCCACCTAAAGGATCAGTGTGCTAACTGCTGAGTTGTATTTCTCTAGGTTTACAGAATCTAGGACATCTATGTGGTCTTCATACAACATAAAGCCTGTACTGCCTTTTCATAGTCTTTACCAAAAAAGCGTGAGCATTTCTGTGAGGTTTGGCTTGCAACCAAAGGACCACGTCCCTCAGAAGGGTGCATAGGAGTTCCTCTCAGGAGCTTGGGCTCCACTGTAGGGCTCAGGCCAGAGGGAAAGGATATTAGAAGTCAAGACAGCATCTAGGATGCAGCCTTTCTGCTCCTCTCCTCCCTGTAAACATCAGCTGTATCCCCGGACCCTCCAAAGCAGAGCTCGAAGGACAGCCTTATCCGTCTGCCAAGGTGCCCGTCCTCCAATCAACCCGATTGCATTCCATACGCTCTCATCTCCCAAATGTTGGCTTTCAAGTGGAGATGACTAGATGTTAGTCCGCTAACACTGAGAAATAGGACTGGCATGTGATCCCTCTTCTGTGATGAGGGGTCTAGGGTGTGAGAAAGGATGCACTTTCTCAAGACCACACATTGGTCCAGTACTGCATGGCCTGAGAATAGTTCACCTTAGATACACTCAGTGGGAACGAAAGCAACATGGAACCAGACACTTTGGCATTTTACTGTTCCTTCAGAGCCATCAAAGACACCTGTGGTCTGAGGGCCTGGCTGATCTCTTCCTCTGGAGCAATGTTAGGTTTTCCCAGAGACAGCTGCTGGCTCAAGGCAGTGGTCAGCAGGGTAGCCATGTTCTTCTCTTTCCAGCTGTTGATGTTAAGCATCATTCTCTGTTTCTCTCTTCCCTGTTCCCCTAAGACAAGGTCTCTTACTGAATCTGGAGTTTACTGTTTGCTGACCAGCAAGCCCTAGCAATCCTGTTTCTGCCCTGCCCTCCCCAGAGCTGGAGTTACAGGTGCGTGTGTGTCCATGTTCAACGTTGTTTGTTTTAAACACGGGTTCTGTGGATTTGAACTTAGGTTCCCATGCTTGCATGGCAGGCATTGTGATTTACTGAACCATCTGCCAAGCCCCTCTGTTGCTTAAACCTTAAAGGGCACCAGCTCAAGGATGTTTCACTGTGCCCCATCCTTACCCACATCCTGTAAAACAAAGCTTTAGTCGGCTTGCCGCAGGCACAGGCCACACCCTGAATCCAAGCAGAGTCTTAGACACCTCAGCATGCAGAGTCATGGTCTGTCTATCCTGCAGTACCTTCCTTGAGAGGGGCTGGTTCCTAGTTTAGCTACCCCTCTGTGTACTTATAGAGATTAGATTTTCCCTGAAGTTCACGAACCTCCTCTGTGTCAGTTACTTCTCTTGCTGTGACAAAGCACCATAACCAAGTGAGAGGTTGCTTTGGATTATGGTTCTAGAGGGATAAGAGTCCATCGTGGGAGAAAGGCGTGGCGGTAAACAGCAAGCATGGTGGCTGGAGCTTACATCTTTGGATGCAATTACAAGCAGAGAGAGAGAAAACTGCAAAGGACATGAGGCTTTTAATCTCAAAGCCTGCCCTCAATGACATATCTCCCCCAGCAAGGTTGTACCATCCAGACATCCCCGAAGAATGTCACCAACTAGGGACCAAGTGTTCAAATGCCCGAGACTATGACATCTTATTCAAACCCCTACATCCCTTCTTTCTTTATGGCCTTCATAAGAGATGCATGCATGTGCCTGTATAAATTGGCATGGATGTGCTTGTTTGCATATGAGTGTACACACAGACTTTAATCCTTCTTGGCAATGTCACCATAAGATGAAGATTTGTTGGGAATGAAGCTGGTCTGTTGATGCCTGTGTCCCTGGCCCTGGCACTGAGTGTAGGATCTGCACAATGCTCACACATTCTGGCGGGATGAGCGAGTGACGGGCTATAAGATCAAGCCACCACCACTGACCGCCTGCATGCTGGCACTTCATGCATAAGCGCACTGGCTTAGATACAATGAGAAGAAACCCTGAGATAGACCTTAACATCACAATTTGCTTTAAAAAGCCTCGATATCTCTCCACTCCGAAAGTACAAACGTTATCGGCAGGTATCGGAAAACCGGACTTCAGGATATCACCATGTAGACCTGGACCATATCCTGGGCTGCCTGAGTGGTGTGAATCATGCTGAAGTAGTGATTAAAGGTATAGTTTCACAGAGAAATGGTCAACGTATGGTCACAGAGGAGAAAGGGTCACAACTCAGTTATCACAGAAAAGAAGGAACAGGATAGGGAAGGTCCCTTCCATCCCCACCCCCAACCCAGTCCCCCCTCTTCTTCCTCTTCCTCTGCTAGAACTACAGGCAAGCCTAGTGGTCCTGGTTTACAGCTGTTCTCTAAACATGGGGGGATGGAACCTGGATTCTTGGCTTTTCCCACTGTGGTTTCTCGTCTTTTCCCTTCAGCTTCCGTTCTCGAAAGCTGGGCTCATTGTCTCTTTTCTGTGCATCTTGGACATTTGTCATCTCCCTTTCTAACAGGAGTCACTGGTAAAGGATGCAGCCCCTGCACCTACTATGATCTCTCCCCTTGCTCTCATGAACACTGGGATATCCTAGAAGGCATGGCTGGTGTGTGTGAGCTACTCTTTGGGTGGCCTGAGTCCAGTTCTCAGTACCCATGCTGGGATGTTCAAAACCATCTATCTCCAGATCTAGGATGATCTGATGCCTCTGGCCTCTCCACAGGGGTACCTGCCCTTGAGTGTACTAAACACACAAATATGCATTCATTAATAAAATCAGTCTTAAAAATTTAAGGTTGATTTCTTCGTTTCATTGTTGTTGCTCTGATAAAATATCCCGGCAGAAAGGTCTGAAGCCAGAAAAAGGGTCTATTCCATCTGATAATTCTACGTTACAGTCCAGAGGACAGAAACTTGAAGCAGCTAGTCACAACACACAATCAAGGGCAGAGACGCATGCGTGTTTACTTATGCTCAGTCCCCATCTCTGAATTTATACAGTTCAGGATCGGCTGCCTAGGGAATGGTGTCGCCCATAGTGGGCAGGTCTTCCCACCTCAACACAATCAAAACAAACACAGATAAAATCACATGCCAACTTATCTAGACAATCCCTCACTGAGACTCTTTTTCCTGGATGATTCCAGATTGTGTCAGGTTGACAATGCTAAGTGAGTGGTGAGGTCCAGTTGCTGGAGTTTTCTCACCAGTTCTCAAGTGCACAGTGAAAAGCTGGAGAACATTTCACTTAGTTTTAGGTCCTGGATGATTTTAGTCCTGGAGGATTTTGCCTGTGTTTATCTTAAAAGTTTTATTTTGTTTTATATTTAGTTTTATGATGCATTTTGTTTGAGGTATGAGGTGTAACTGAAGCACCTGCCCTACCCCATCCCCTACCCCCAGGCCACAGCCTAGACTCCCCTTGCTCCACCAGCAATGTCTCCTCCAATGGATATCTACTCCTTTGTCATGAGCATATGTTTGAGGTCTGTTCTGAGTCCTCAGCTGTTCCTTGTTGATCCACGTGTCTGCCTTTCTGCTACTGCAGCACTGGCCCCAGTACAGACACCACCACCACCAGCAAACCTAATACCAGGGTCTCTTCCTACGCATTCTGTTTTTAAGACTGTTTTTGGTACTTCTGTGGCCAGCATCTCTCCAAGTAGATCCTAAAAAAGCTTATTCATGACTACCAAAAACCATAGGAACTGGATCTGTCTGGCGAGAGCTGACGTCTCTCCTGTGCAGAGCCTTGTTTTTGTTGTTTGTTTTGTTGTTGTTATTTTGTTTGTTGTTTTTTGTTTTGCATGCAGATCTTATCTGTATTTCATGTTTTTCTTGAGTGACTGTAGAAGGCCATTGTGTTTTGAATGTTTCTGCACATTCTCTGGCAGATGAGCAGTTGGCATTCTGGGGTCTGGCTAAACTCTTTCTTCTTTAGCTCTTTTCAGATTCCTTGGAATTTGATCTTATTTTTGGTTCTAGAGATCAAACCCAAGACCTTGAGGGAACATACTAATTATGTGGTACTCTACCCCAGAGCTGCACCCCTTTCTCCTGGAGACCTTATATAGGTGTGGTCATGACAACCACAAATGAATTTATTTATTCTCATGTGTATATTTCTAAATTATACACACGTAATTATATTTTAATTACATAGCTACTATCTCTATTACTACACAGGATAAGCATAAGCATCTCCTCTTTATTCTCAATCTTAGGATGAAAGCATCCAGTCTTTCACCAGTAAATATGACATCACTGCGGGCGTCTTGTGGATGTGCTTTTTCAAGGTAGGACCATTTGCTTCCATAGCTATGATTCTAGAAGATTTTTAAAGCCATAGATGGGTGCTAAATTATTGGTTGGTTTCCCTACTTAAGTTGATATGGTCATTTTTAGACTTATAGCAACCTTGCACAATTAGAAGAAATCCCAATTGGCTATGCATATACTGTTTTTTGTTTTTTTTTTATACACGGCTGACTTAGGCTCCTGATATTTTATTGAAGAAGCTTGTGTCTAATTTCATGACTATTGCCTCTCTGTTGCTTTACTCGTGTGTGTTGGGTTTGTCTGGCCTCGGTGGGTAACTGGATAATAATGATCTCATAAATGAATTAGCCAGTATCCACTATTCTTTGTCTCCCAGAGAACGGTGTTAATTTTAAAGACTAGACCTAGAAATCCAACTATGAATTCAAAATTTCTGAGGATTATAGGATTATTCAGAACAAATTTTCACCTTACTTGAATTTGGCAGTTTGTAACTTTTGAGGAATTTGTCTGTGTTTCTTTTGCTGACTACATCATGAGCAAAACAAGTCTTTTTTTTTTTTTTTTTTTCTTCTGATGCTTTAGATGGCTGTTGGGTCTGTAGTAATGTCTGTTGCTATATTTGTGGTATTAGTTGTTTGTGTCTTATCTTTAAATATTGTCAGTTTTAATATAGGCTTGTCAATATTATTAATATTAATCATTATTAATATTATATTGTTGTTGGGTTTTGTTTTGTTTTATTTTACTGTTTTTTTGTTGTTTTTTGTTTTTTTGTTTTTTGTTTTTTGTTTTTTGTTTTTTAGATAGTGTCTCATTTTGTAGTTCTGGCTGTCCTGGAACTCACTCTGTAGATCAGTCTGGTCTCAAACTCCCAGAGATCTGCCGCTGCCTCCTCAGTGCTGGGATTAGAAGTGTGTACCACCATGCCTGGCCCTATTAATCTTTTATTGGTGAATCAGTTTGTTACTGGTTTGATACTGTCTTCATATCTAGGGTACATTAATGCTGGCACTCGATCTCATTTTTGCTTCAGCCCTACAAGTTCTGAAATGAAATGTGTTTTCATTTAGTTCCGTGTTCTTTAAAGTTCCTTTTGAAACAACCTTTTCACTTCCTGAGTTTTTTAGAAATAGAATGCTTAGTTTCCACATGTTCAGAGCCCCTGATGTTCTTTGGTGCTAATTCTTGGTTTGATCCCATTACAGTCTGGGATATTTGACTTATTTTTATTTGTTGATGTGTGTTTTGTGCTCTTATCTCTGTAGGGTCTGTCATGGAGAGCTGATTTCAGCTGCTGTTGGCTGGAGTGTCTTATGCATACAAGTTAGTTTCCACTGGGCAGTCAGACATTCTATTTTTCTTTTGATCCCCTACCCAGTCATTTTGCTGTTATCAGTTGCTGCTTGGGACCCCAAAGTCCTCAGTGGGATATACTCCCATTTCCCCTCCTCCATTTGTACTGTAATAAAGCTCCTCATAACACCAACGTTAGTGTAGACTGTAGAAGGAACAGCCAAGTCTCTGGAGGTCTGGCCTCAGAAATTAACTCTCCCTCTCACAGTTTTTGAAATCATGGAACAATAGAGCAGACCAAACGTGTCATAGAAAGCTGCAGAGGAACTCTCCACACCTCTCATTAGAACCTCTCACAATCCTGATGTCCCCTTTGGGACACACTCACACATGGCCGGGCTGGATCAGTGCTGAAGCCCCAGAGACAACACCTCCCTCTTCAAAGCTCATGGCTAGGACTTACATCAGTTTGAGGGCTTTGATTCATGTCTTGCTTGTCTGGATGATGGCTGGTGATATGGGAGGCAGAGGAGGAGGGGAGGAAAGAAGACAAGGCTTGGGATTTAGAGGTCGCCATGTTACTTACCACTGATAGGCCTGGATATCTTCTGTCCTCTCATTGGCCCGTGCAGAGGCTCTAGGGTTTATGAGGTGGAGCAAGGAGGACTCACCCGGCAGGAATGGGTGGCTCTGCTCCACAGGGGCTGATATCTGAGTGATTACAGGAGCCCACCTCAGGTCTGTGTTTGACTTCAGGGAAGGTGTGAGGAAATGGTTTCAGTGCAAGCACATCGGTGGGGTGTGGGCCCCAAGGAACCCCCACAAAGTCAAACACCAGCCCCATATCTTAGCGTCTGACTCACCTGCCAGGAGAGGAGGGCAGCTTCTCCCATTTTGATCTGGGGAGAGCAAAATTATTGAATTGGGCTTGTTAAACACTGCCTTTTCAATAAGGGATGTTAATTCTTCTCTCACAGGAAGAATTAATTGGGAAGCAGAACCCAGAGTGGTTCACAGACCCCACCTTCTCACATTCGTCAGCTCTAACACCCGAGCTTAGCATTGCATCTTTCTCTCAGGCTGTTTTAAACTTCAGGGCCCAGTTCCTCTGCATGTAACAGTGTAGTATAAGTCTTCATGTATGATGATAATCCTTAAAAATCTGCAAGTGATGGTCCCAAGTACAGGAGGATGTGAACCCTCGCTGCCCACATGGTGAGCCAGCGTCACCTGTAGTCTACAGTTGCTTTCAAGAGACCTGGATGGAGTCTGTGCTTCTGAGGGTCTGGGTCAGCTCAGAGCTGGTACTGATGGCCTCAGACGCACCTCGTGGTTTTCTTCACCAGACTGCCTTGGTTTCTATGGCTGCCTCACTGAAGTCCGAGGATGTACCTGTGCCCAGATTTCTTGTTTTATATGGAAACATTCACATCCATCCTGTCTCCACCTGAAGGCCATCATCTGCAGAGACCCATTTCCAAATGAGGGCACAGCGTCAGCTGCTGGAGATCAAGGCTTCAGTACAGTGTAGGAGAGACACCCGGAAATGGTTTCACACCCTTACTCCAGGGCCCTTTCTTGTATTTGGGGAACTCTGGATCCCACATCAGCTCCAACTGGAGCCTTGAGACTTCTGAAAGCTGCTCTAGGGCCCTTACGAAGACACTTCGTTTTTATATATAGACCTTAGTTTATTAACTTTAAAGTTCAGAGGTAAAGACCACATACGTTTATGGTATATGATACAATGCTTTGAAATGTGTGTGCACAGCTAGACCTGATGATACCCGACTGTTGTTATCCCAGCATCAGGGAGGCTGAGTCAGAAGGGTCACGGGTTCAAGGCCAGGATGTGCTTGCTACAAGTGTAAACCCTGCTGGGTGGGCGTCTCTGCAAACACCAGGACTGCCAGAGTAATGTTTGGTCAGTGTGGGGCAAGAAGGAAATCCAATTCAACAAGACTCAGCTGGCATTGTTCCAGACTTTTAGAGTCTGATCCCAGGGAGTTTATTTTTGACATATTTAAACACAGTACAATTTTGGAAAAGGGTTTCCCAGTGACAACTGTCACAAGAACGCTTACGGGATGACCACATCAAAACTCTTATAGCAAAGTACAAGTCTTCTGCAAATTACCTCTGACCTCTTCCTTAAGAATGGGTTCTATTGATGGAGAAACAATGTTCAGAATAAAATTCATCGGGAGGAAGATCTTGGATAAACATAATGGGGGGGAGGATATTTGGGTGAGGCCTGACCCTACAGATAGCACAGATCACCAGGTTATTAACTACACATATCCCCCACTTTCCAGGTGGAAATGGGCATACATCCCCCGCAGTTAAAGGGACAAGCCTTCGTGCTTAGCATTCTTGGTTTTCCTAGCATTTATCTGTGGGCACCAAGGACCTTGGGCCCTCTACACTGCTGCTTCAAAAAATTAAAGAACAAAATGTGTACCTCATGAGCCAGTGAAGCCAGACTGTTCATTCATACATCAGTTTATAGACTTTTATTTTTGTAGGGGGGTGCACATGTGTCATGGTGCCCGTGTAGCTCAGAGGCCAGCTTGTAGGAGTCAGTTCTCTCCTTCCACCATGTGGGTCCTGGCGTTGGAACTCTGGTCATCAGGCTTGGTGGCAGGCACCTTTAGCCACTGAGACCATCTCGTTGGGCCAAGCCAAATTACTGAACCTATGAATCACCACACGGTACTGCTCCACACGGTAAGATCTTGTAGACTTAATTTCTTCTTGCTTTGAGCAACACTGTCTCGATTCCATATGCTCTCCTGGCCATCAAAACCACCATCCTACACTCTGCTCCCCGAGTTCAGTCTTTTACCATCTCACAGCTATGCGAGACCGTGCAGGGTCCGTGTATCTGCGTCTGCTCCTACGTCTGCGCCTGCGCCTGCGCCCGCGCCCGCGTCTGAGTTCTTTCACGGAGCATGATGACAAGATCATTTCAGGGTGTGGTTGTCTGGAGACTTTCCTAGAGGAAGGCTGCTCCACTTCTGTCCGGGTGGCCAGGTTTCTAGGGGTGCGAATCTCAGCTCACACTCTGACACCCTCACCTGTGGCTCTGAGTCACACCTCCTCCTCACTTCAGAGCACAGCGTGCAATGCCCCTTCGCATCCTGGCTCCCTTTCCTTTCGACACGTACCCCCATAACGGGCAGCTGGGTCGCAGGCAGTTGTACTTCTAAGGTTCTTGAGTTTCCGTGATGTTTTTATAGTGGCAATGGTGGTTTGCATCTCTACCTGACTACTCTCTATTTTTCAAGTAGGGAAACTCAACCCCAGAGCTGGTGAGACACTGCACAGGTTCCCTGACCGAGCATGGTCTGTCAGTTAAAAGCCCTGAATCCCACTGCCATGTTAAAAGCCTGGTTTTTATTTAGGAGGTCCACTATTGTCTTCCATTGGAAATCACGTAGGTGGCTCTACTCTGGAGAAACGGAGCCCTCGCTTGCTGTCCTTGCAAGATCAGCTGTGGCCGCTCCACCGTCTGCCTCAAGGGCAAATCCAAAGGCTCAGGGATGCCCCTCCCCAGCTTTTCTCAAAAGAAGTCAGACTTGAAAAAAAAAAAGAGCCAGGTATCTATGCAGAGGGTGGCTCACTGGGCATCCCCCAGATCCATCCCAGCAAATGGCACTGGCTCTCGCTGGCTTCTGAAGAGTTTATAATTCAGCAAATCACAGCCTGGCAGAAGCACGGAGGGGCTTCTGTGCCCCTCCGATGTCTCCGTTTCTTCCTTCCTCTGTGTAGCATTGTGCTGAGGCTGTCTTCTTCCTTCCCTTCCTGTCTGTGTTTGCATGCATTTGGTCTGGGTGCTGTTCTAGCGTGGCTGGTATTTGATACGTGTGAGTATCCAGTCTTAGGTGGAGTCTTCATTTAACTGTATTCCAAATATGTCTCCCTGTGGTCCATTCCTTTCCATCTAGGTAAGGTATTCAATTCATTCTGCACGCAGAACAGGCCATACTGTTACACAAAAGTGACATTCTCATATAGGTCAAGCCTTTCCCTTTTCTTTTGTTAATGAGCCCCTAGGAGGCTCCTCTCCTTTCCCCCCCCCCCACTTCCCCCCTCTCTCCCTAGCAGAGCTCTTCTTGCTTCTCCATGTGTGTGGATGTTTCTGAGATCGACATAAATCTTGAGCCATTAGAACCAGTGGGCTCTGCTCCTTGTAGCTCAGTTTCCACAAGCCTCGTCTCTTACTTCTCCCAACTGTCATACTGTTTCCGCTCTGCTGTTTGAGCCCTCTCACTGTGAAGCAAGGGAGCCTCGCATCCCTTGTGTGTGATGAACTCGGCCCCCTCTCTTTGATGTACCCCAGTTCTGCCTGTCAGGCCCTCTCCTAGGATCCTGCTGAAGCAGGAGTTGAAGGAAAAAGAGGGTGATGGTTCTTCTCTGATCCATGTCCTTGAGGACCTCTGGGATTTACTTAGTAAGGGTCTCTTCCAGGCTAGCATGCAGGATCCTTAATCTATCACCAAAGGAAAAGCACTTCTGCTGTGGTTCATTCATTCATCATTCATTCATTCTTCATTCATTCATTCTTCATTCATTCTTCATTCATTCATTCATTCATTCAGGTGTTCATAGCTACTGCTTGAACATACTACATACATTGAAGCTGTGGTCTGGGAGCTGGCCTACTCCCAGAATAACACAAAGTCTCTGCTCTCACGAACCTTCCAGTCTAGGTGAGGGTTACAGACAATGAGCAGGTACACAGAGTGGCAGCAAGGGATAGATCACGGGATCAGTAACGGGTGAGAGCTGGAGGGTGAGACAGAGCGCTGGGTGCAGGGCATCCTCTCAGAGACTATGACCCAGGAGGCAGAATGCCTTTCGGGGGACATTGAAGCAGAGACTGGAGGACAGGGAGCAACAAGTGCCAGGCAGGGTGAGCCCACTGTGTCTGTTCTCCACTTAGCTGTTGAACAGGATTGGTTTTCCTTTCTTTTTTTATTTTCCTTATGTAACAGGACCCCACCACAGCACAGAGGGTAATAGTCTATGGTCACGACACCCAGAATGTGCCTGGTCTCATCTCAAATAGAAAAATAAAGCAGGAATCACTTAGGTGAGCTGGTCAAGATGCACATACAGACCTTGACGAGGACTCTGAGCTCTCACAGGTTTTCAGGGCCCTAAGTTATCAATGGGACAGACTCCCATTGAGTGTATTTTCTCAGTAAGGGACCGAAGAGCGCCTTGGTCACATAGGCATGTGTAAGGATGAAGCGAATGCTGGAAATATGCATCCTACAGGTTCATCCCAGCAGAGGAGAGGAGCACGTCATCAGGAGGCCCATTATTTTTTTCTCTGTCATCTTGTCGAGCTACATACTTCCCGCCACCGGGTGACCCAGATCCTCCAAGTCAATGACATTATACACAAGCCCACTTCGGAAGCACAGGGCCAGCAGATGGGGGCTCGCCAGCTTCAGGTCACTTGTTGAACACTGTTGATGCAACAGGGCCTTTCTGTGGTCTCTCGCTATGAACCAGCTCTGCCTGAGTGAGCAATGTTAGCCCAGCTGGAGGGTTTTACTAAAACCACTCGGGACTGTATCAAGGTTATGGCAGGGGAGATACACGTGTATCTTACCAGAGGGACTAGCCTTCCCTATCAGCACTCTCAGCCCGTGACTGCATCTCAGAAACACTTCGTAATCTTACTCAGCATGGACCCTCCTTTGGCAAATGCTCGCTCACTCTAAGCAAATAGACCGGTGATATAAAGTCAAGTACGAGGGCAGAAGCTTAGCCATCATTTGTGGTCTTCCTGTGGAGCTGCCATGGAGCACAAGGTGATCTGTGTCCTCGCTATGGTCCTCATGCTGGCCCTCAGCAGCCTTGCCCAGGACCAGGAAGGTAAGACAAACCCTCTTGTTTCCTACTGGTCCTAGCTGATAGACACTGGGCCCCAGAGGCTATTGTGACCTGTTGCTTAGTTCCACCTTTTCCCTATGCAGCCAATGGTCTGGCCCTTGAAGGCTGTTACCCTGTTTACAATAACTAGAATAGACGGAGCAGCAGGCAGAGCCCCAGGACCTATGAGGGAACAGGGAGAATGAAGCTTCTACAGTTGACTTCTATCTTCCCTTGATGTGAACGTTACGCTGATCTTAGAGCCTCCTCTCCAAATGTGACATCTAGCCAGCCTCTCCTTGGCAGGCAGCCCTGCCCAAGTTCTTACACTCAGACTGAGCCTTCAAGAGATTCCTCCAGATCCTGGGTCCTTTGGATCCTTAGAATGTCCCCGGTTCTGGGAGCCAAACCCATCCTGGAGCCCTGTGTTATCTACCTAGCCCTCATCCCTCCTTGGGGGTGGAGGGCCTTGTGACCTATGACCTTGTCTCAGCTGCTTTGCCTGTAGAATGGGAACAAGGTCTTCTGCCTCATGGGTTATCGACAAAAGGCTTGCGGCGGTGACCGTGTGTGAGCTCAGCTTTTCCCGGCTTCGAAGAGGGAACAGAGAGGCATTAGAGAAGGGTTAAGGATGTTCTGCTTACCTTCCAGCATCTTCCATGCCCCTTGAGTGGGAGGAGGTAGTTGGGAGGGCAGGGAGAAGGAAAGTTACCATGTAACTGCCTAGACCCCTCTGCACCAGCCTGTGACAGAGGACAAAGAGCCAGTCAGGAGAAGCTGAGGGAGAAGTAAATGGCTTTGAAGTAGAAGGTGAAGGGAGAGGGTACATCTACCAGCTGCTCTGTGCTCTCTCCAGTCCCCCTACCCCCAGTTCCAGCCACCATGCTGTCTCCCGTCTCCCTGCTTTCCTCTGCCCCATTCCCTGGACCAGGACTCAACACCTGTTTCTGGGTCACATGGTGTCCTTGACCTAGTTCCCGTAGAGATATATCTGTAGATATATAGACATATTCTAAAGACTCTTCTGAAGGGAACTCAGCTTTCAATAACTTCCTCAGGTGACCACAGAGGTGCAGGCAGGACAGAGGATCTTTAAGTCCTGCTGGGAAAGAGAGTTGGAGGCCCCAGGAGAGCAGAAGCATCCTTGCCTCTCCTGGCTGCTGTTTCTCCATGGCTTCAAGGGCTCCTTGTGACCCCTGATTGTCCTGTGCCATGGACAGTGGTCACTTTAGCTTTATAATAGAGCCACAGCTTAGAGGCCAGAACCGCCTCAGAAGCAACCAGCAAGTGGATGGCGGGTCCTGATCTTATCTTGAAAGACAAAAGTCTGTTCTTCAAGAATGTTTCAGGAGCCCTGGGGGCAGCCCCTGATGAACAACAACCCACCCCCTCCAGGCCTCTGGACCCTGATATGTTCCTGGGACACCTATTGTAAACGGTCAGCATCCTCTCTAGGGAGTTCTTTCCTCCCTTCAGCCTTGAAGTCCTCATCCCATGTTCAGGGCTCCCCCCCGACCCCCCGAGTCCCAAGCATAAGCTCCATACACTGGGATGATTATACTGTCTGGCTCATGTCTTTTATGGGTCTGTTAGCTTCTGAATTCAGGTGCAGGGGTGGAGACTCAACCCTGAAAGTCTGGCAAGGGGTCCTCTTTTACTTGGCTGTCTGTCAGATCTGAAACAAAGATACATCCTCGGGAATGCCCTCCAGCTTCCTGGAAGAAAGGAAGTGGGGTATAAGATCTCTGTTTTCGCCTCCGTGTTCCGTCACTGGGCACAGTGTCCTTGGCTTTCGCTGTGTCAGTACCTCCACCTAGCCAGCACACGCACTGCTCAGTAAGCATTTATTTATTTATTAGGTGAGTAGAGTTCCCGACCAGATGCTGAAGCGAATGAGCAAACAGTGCATCATCTAGCAGACGTAGCTGTGGAAGACTGGGCCCTGGAACTGTCCCAGAGCGCCAGTCTTTCTGCATCTACAAATGAGGACTTTATCCCCTTGTGTAGTCAAACCTGGCTCCCCGAAGGCGGTGTGTCCTGTTTCCTCAGAGAAGGAAGCAGTGTGACAACCTCAGGAATGTGGCCCATGACTCATCTCTGTTTTTTATCCTCACTTTAGAAACATGTACCGTGACCCCCAAGGAGAGGTCAAACTGTGGCTTCCCCGGTGTCACCGCCGAACAGTGCAAGGAGAGAGGTTGCTGTTTTGATGACAGTATCCGGGGGTTCCCGTGGTGTTTTAAGCCTGTGCCCATCGAGAACCCGCAAGAAGGTATAGTCATCTCTCAGCGTCGTAGGGGATGAAGAGTTAGTTAGTAAGAAGGACTACATGGGACTGTAGAGCCAGTCGGTGTCACTGGTTGGTCTTTACCTATCTGGTGGTACCCAGATGCCTGCAACATAGCTGAATCTAGGTCTCTGGGTGAAAGGTCAGGGCTGAAAGTCTGGCAAAGAAGGGGGTCATTTTTACTTGGCTATTTGTCTGAATCCAAGATATGACCTTAGGAATGCTCACTGGAGCAGTGAGGGGTTGGCAAGGGAAACGCCAAGGCAGCTTACATGTGCATGCGTGTAAGTGGTTGTATGCATGTGCACACGTGTATGCATGTGTGTGGAGGCCAGTTGTCAACATCATGCCTCACTACTCAGGAGCTACCCAGCTTCTTCTTTGAGTCACTCACTGGGATGAGTAGATAGTCTGGCTGGCCAGCAAGCCTCAGGGGTCTTCCTGTCTTCATCTCCACAGTACAGCTTCTTGTGTGGAACCAGAGATTGAACACAGGTCCTCTAAGTTTGCAAGGCGGGCACTTTTGCCAACGGAGCCATTTTCCAAGTCCTGAGAGTTTGTGCTTTGCAAAGAACTTGAGCCAAAGTTTCCTACAATTGTTTAAAGAGAAAGTCAACACTCATTCTCACCAGTACCCTTGTTACAAGGAGCCAATTCTGATACAATCACCTAGGGTCTTTATTCAAGGTCAAGCTAGGGTTTACCACTGTCATTGATGCAGCAGGCCAGACGGGTGAAACCCTGAGTCCAGTTTCAAGCAAGCATTAATAGAGGCAAGCAAACAATGGGGTCTCCAGCCTGGTACAATTCTTATGTGGGGGCTATTGTGGAATTTGTTTCCCTTTAAAATGATTAGCCAGTGCTGGGAGCCAAACCATAAATGCAACTTCTGCTTTCCTCCTGATTGGTAGTTGGAAATTAGTGCTATGTTCAGGCTTGTTGGTTAACTCAAGTTCAACCCTTAGGTCAGGTCTCTAAGATGGAGCCTGAATCGAAGATGGAGTCGATCTGGTCTCTCACCCTTTGTCTGTTCTTCTCTCTTTAGAAGACTGTCCCTTCTAAGGTCCATCCTGGGAGAACTGGTTACATCAAGACTTGGCACCCCCCACCTGGACACTGGAGCCACCTGGCCCACCTGCTACATACACACCTATTCTGTGGCTGGATGTGGCCTGGTGACACAGTTCGATGTCTCCAACTTTTAGTCCTCAAATTCGGCCTGAGAATTAAAAGAGATGAATGTTATTCTGTGTTTGTCATTCCTTTTTTTTTTTCTTTTTTTTATACAAGCCATTTTCTTTTCTCCGATACTCAAGGGGCAGTGTTTTGGTTACTGGCTCCTTGTCATGGATCAACCCTTAACTGGAGCTGTCCAGGGGGAGGCACGAGTGGGTAGCTGTGAGGGCGATATATCCTATAGCTGATGTCATTCTGTTGGTTGTCATTGATGTTGAAAGCAAGGACAGAGGTCTCAGAGTCATACTGAAGAGCCTCCCAGGCTTCCAGGACAAGCTAGGGCTGTGGCACCAACTGTCACCACTGTGAGTGCTCCTCAGACATCCAGGGATGGATGGACTGACCAAGAGCTGAGATCCATCTTCCAGTGCCACTAGGGTTATTGTCAACCATTAAAGACACAACAAAAAAAAAAAAAAGAAAAAAGAGAGATTCATTTAATGTGGCCACACTGGGAAGGGAACAAGGAGGTCCAGTGGCCCTCCATTTCTGCTCCACCTTTGGGGTCCTGACACGGAGTTTAAGTTTAAATAGAGGGCAAGAAGTATTCACAGCTAAGCAATCTGGTCAAAGCATGGTTCTATCCATCACTCTGTCTCGGATTTAGTCTCTTGGGCAAGGTGTAAATCTCTTCCACAGAGACAAGTTCCTCCCTTTGCTGGGACAATGCTTCTGCCTTCCCTTCCCTGACATGAGGTCCCTGGGGGACTTGTAATTTCTTGGGGTGTATGTCTCAATCTGATAACCAAATGAAAGGACACAGTTGTCCCTTTACAACGCCTTCACTCCTGCCAGGACAGCCCCACCAAAACCTTTACTGTTCCCCTAACAGAAATTGGCTTAGGATTCAAGCCCATAGTCGTGTGTCTGAAGGAGTTCATAATAAAAAGATGGCATGTGTGATCATGCATTAAACCTGCCCCATGGCAAATGAATGAACTGGAAATTAGGATAAAAGCCAAGAAGGCAGACGTTCAAAGTCTCCTCTTCACCTTAGTCCTAACACAGCCCAAAGAAAGGGACACAGGGCAGTCTGGAGCTGCTGCCACCACTGCCAGCCTGGTATCACCAGGATAGGTGAGGAGTATCATTCAGACAAAAAGCTTTCATGGAGTGAGGAAAGGGGCCTCTTGGGGTCAGCCAGCCCCGCTCCAGGGAGCCAAACTAAGCAGGCCAGGACATCTGGATCCCTCTTGCCATACGACTCCTAGGTGCTTATGTGTGTGGTTCTCAGCAGGAAGAAGGGAGGCTTGGACCCTTTGGTCTCTCTCTTTTTGTGTTAGTCAGATACTAAGATGAGGTGTGGAGAATTGAGAACAGCTGGGAGATAATCTCCCATAAAGAGAAGCACTTGGAACAGAAGGATACTGCCTTCCATGTCAAGTACACACATCTGACTCTCGGTGTCCCCTGGGAGGCAGGCTGTAGGAACTTCCAAGGACGACAAAGTCTGTGAACTCAATACCCTTGGTGGAATGGTGTGGTAACCTGCATATGACCAACATTGTCCTGCTACATGGTTGAAGCTATCTGGTACTCGAAATACCAGCAACCGTGGAAGCACAGACCTAAATAATGGTGTTACCACGTCTTTTAGGATATGATGGCAAGAAAATGCAGAGCGCATGGATCCTGGCAGTTGATGGCACTGTGCTCTGTAATTTCGTATCCTGTGTCATGTATGTGCTGAAGGGTCAGAGGGATACTCTTTACCTCTCCAGTGTGATACTCCGTATCTTTCCAGTAGGTCTGGAAACTAATCATACAGTCTATGTTAGTTATTTATCTTGTTGCCTTAAGAAAATACCCAAGAAAAAGCCATTTAAGGAAAGAGATGCTTGCTTTGGCTCACAGTTGCAGGGGACACAGGTCATCACAGTGGGGAAAGCACTGTGGTGGGAGCTTGAGGGGGTCACATTGCGGCTTCAGTCAGAAAGCAGAGAGAGCTGTGTGTGGCTGTCCCCGCCCCCAACTTTCTTCTTTTTATTCCATCTAGGACCAGCCTGGAGAATGTTGCCTTTCATAATGAGAGTAGGTGTCTTACTTTGGGTTTTATGGCTGCTAAGAACCACTGTGACCAAGAAAACTCTTATAAGGGACAACATTTAATTGGGGCTGGCTTACAGTTTCAGAGGTTCGGCCCATTATCATCATGGCAGGAAGCATGGCTGCACATAGGCTGACATGGCGCTGGAGAAGGAGCCAGGAGTTCTACATCTTTATCTGAAGGCAGCCAGGAGAAGATGGGCTCCCTGGCACTTGGCGGAGCTCGAGCACTAAGAACCCTCAGAGCCTGCCTACATAGTGACGTACTTCCTCCAACAAAGCCACACCTATTCTAACAAGGACAAACCTCCTCCATCAAGGCCACGCCCATTCCAACAAGGCCCCACCTCCTAATAGTGCCACTTCGCATGGGCCAAGCATATTCAAACCGCTACAGTAGGTCTTCCCTACATCAACTAACCTAATCTAGAAACGTCTTCATGAGCCCGCCCAGCGATTTGTTTCCACGATGATTCTAAATCCCGTCAAGTTAAGAATTACTTTTTTTAAAATTGCTGTATGAATAAGACAGTTTATAGAAGGAAAAGTTTATTGGGCTTACGCTTCCAGAGGGACGAGTCCATCAGAGCCGGGAGACATAGGCTCAAGCTGCAGGCATGGTTTCAGGAGCACCAGCCAAGGGTAAAACAGGGAGAGCCAACTGGAGGCATACATCACCCACCAAGGCCACACCCACATCCTAAGTCGTCCCAAAAGACTGACACTAACAAGAAACCAAGTGTTCAAATACCCCCAAAGGGGAACATTCTCACTCAACCTACCACAGTTCCTGCTGTTGGTGAGGGACAAAGTGTGTTTGGTAGGATCCCATAAGCCTCCGGTTGGGAATAATCTATACTGCTTCCTCGGGCCACAGTCTTGGGACCAAGACCTGATGAGGGGCTGCATCGTCTCCCTGTGTCCCACATTTGATTGAGCCACACATGAAGTGACAGCCCCAATGTCCTCTGAGATTCGGGCTAGCAGGTATGCCTCATGCTATCTTCTCCTAGCAATTCCTCAGTGGCAAGAAGGGGGTGACATTTTGCAGCTGGCCTGTTCCTGGGTACCGCCCTCCCACGTCTCCCCTTCACTCTCACAGAGCTTTCACTCATGGAGAATGAGGAAACGTACTCCGTTCCCAAACCCTCCCAGCTAGAGGAGGGCCTCATTCAAGGGGGTATCTGCATGAAGGCTATGGGGAAGGAACTTAGGAATCTTTCTTCTGGTTGAAGGAAGAGTGAGTGCTCTCTGGCTTCCTGGACAGCCTCCCCTAGGTTGGCCTTTGGCTGCAGTGGTACAAAGGTGGTATGTGTTGCATGCAGCCATTTTCTGGTGGTGAAAAAGAGCCCAGAGTTAGAACCTGGACACCCCTGAGCTGCTGACTTGACCTCCCCACTGCCCACTCCCAGACTTTGTATTATCAAGAGTTTCTAGAATAGAAAGCACTGAGATGTCGGGATTTCTACTGGAAGTTAGCACATTCTTAAGGACTGCTTCTTCCTTCATGGTTTGAAGAAACCATGGCTCAGTTCTGGTTAGTGGCAAGGGCACCCCCTGAGGTGAGCAGATTTGGCCTGTCACATAGCCAGTGTACCTGGCAGATCAAAGTGACTAAAGATAGATGGGGTTGTTTTTGTTTGGTTTTGGTTTTTGAGACAGGATTTCTGTGTGTAGCCCTGGCTGTCCTGGAACTCACTCTGTAAACCAGGCTGGCTTTGAACTCCGAGATCCGCCTGCTTCTGCCTCCTGGGTGCTGGGATTGAAACGGTGAGTGCTACCGCCACAAGACCACTGTGTCACTTTGCTTCCTATGCTCAACCAGCATGAAGGGTCTGGTTTGATGGTACAGATGTGTGGTGGATGGGGGTTGGGGGTGAAGACTTCCAGATGGTTGATCCTGTGCAGAAAAGAAATTTGAAGCTGACTTAAGACCCATCACACCTCCAAAGGGCACGATCACACAGCAAGCAGAGTAGCCGATGGCCTTGGGCACTGACTCCTTAGGATGGTACATGCTCAAGACAGACCTTCATTTGTAGAGTTGTGATGCACTGGCTGCATCCTGCTTCTCTGATTTGTCTGCTCGTGAGGATCGATGGGAATTGGGGTCCTCTTTCCACTTCTGACAAGAGCTCCTCCATTCCCAAGAAACAGTGCTTGGATTTTGTCTTTGAATTTCCCATTCCACTTACAAACAGCACTCGCTGATGTCGTTAATACCATAGTGCAGGCCAGTATCCTGTCTGAGGGATGAATACATGCTCGATAGCCATTTAAATCCAGTGCAAGCCATGAATAATATAAATGTCTTTTGTTCCTTTTTCTAAATGATTTTGTGTGTGTATACATACTTGATAGCTTTTTAAATTTAGTGCAAGCCATGAACAATATAAACATTCTTTTTTTTCTAAATTGTATGTGCAATTTTTTTTTTTTTCGAGACAGGGTTTCTCTGTGTAGCCCTGGCTGTCCTGGAACTCACTCTGTAGACCAGGCTGGCCTTGAACTCAGAAATCCGCCCGCCTCTGCCTCCCAAGTGCTGGAATTAAAGGCGTGCGCCACCACTGCCCGGCATTTTTAAAAATTTTATTTATTTATTTTATGTATGTGAGTACACTGTCGCTGTCTTCAAACACACCAGAAGAGCGGATCAGATCCCATTATAGACGGTTGTGAGCCACCGTGTGGTTGCTGGGAGTTGAACTCAGGTCCTCTGGAAGAACAGTCAGTGCACTTACCCGCTGAGCCATCTCTCCAGCCCTGTGTGTACAATAGAAACATTTTTTTCCTTTTCTAAATTATCTGTGTGTGTGTGTGTGTGTGTGTGTGTGTGTGTGTGTGTGTGTGTGAGAGAGAGAGAGAGAGAGAGAGAGAGAGAGAGAGAGAGACTTGTGTATAGGGGCCTGAGGAGGTAGCTATAGTAACAGGCAGTTATGAGCGCTCTCCTATGGGTAACTGGATTATTATGGGTAACTGGGAACTGGATTTGGATCTTCTGTAAGAGCAGCAAGCATTCTTTATGGCTCTTCCAGCTTTCCAGCCTCAGCTTATTTTCTTCAACACATATAGAACCCTAGGGTGCTCTGTGCCTAAGCACATTACCAGCATAAATATACACATTGATGCAGAGCCCTGGGAATGGCTGTTATTCTAAAATTCCATCTCAGAGAAATTGCTCTTTGGGTTCCTTGTCTTGTCGGAGGAGTATGAATTAGCTCTTCTCTCGGCAGGAGTAACCTCCACCCTGCCGGGACCACTGCGGTGCTGTCTGGTTAATTAAAGCACACGGTCCCCACCTCCCATACATTCAATAGAAAATTGTGATTACAGTCATTCTTTCAAACACGGTGACTCGTTTCTGAAGGCAGAGTTCCGTTGGCGTATTCAGGAACACACCCCCTCAGTGGCATGGCTGTGTACACAGGCCACCTCCTCAGGGATGCCGAAACAGGGTTCTGATTTTGAACAGCAATTAGTACCATGGGCGCTGTTTCAGCTATTAACGACGAAAGCTAATAGTGTGTTGTGCAATTGCCACGTCACCCGGTCATTAATCTCTGCAGTTGGATCGATCCTAGGGCCCACCCATCCTTTGTGGACAGAGCACTGCCCTGTACTCGTGACCCCACAGTGTTTTTGGCTTCTGTTCTCTACTTCTTGAGAAACTCAAGGGTTATGAATCAGAACTAGGGAGTCAGCTTGCCATCCTCTATCAGCGCGTGTAGAAATCTCAGCACCTAGGACTTTAAGAACCAAGATCTGTTCAAAATAAAACACCATCAACAAGTGTTGGTCAATCGAGCCCCGCGGTGGGATGAGCTCAGACCCAGACACTTGATCTTAATCAAAGGCCAGGAACTTGTTTTGGCTTCTTGACATCTTTATTAGCACAATCACACGTGGGAAATTGCTTACGGCTTGGGGAACAGTTCGATGAAATCACATTGGAAACAACACAAGGAATGAGGAGACACTGTCCCCAAATGCAGGCATCTTCCAGGCACTGGACTTGGGCTTCAGTTTGTGGATCTGGGGCATGGAGGACAAACTCAGCCCACACCAACCCAGCCTGGTGGTTCAAACCTGCAATCAAAGCTAGTTGGGACGCTGAGGCAGGAGGATCACGGGTTCAAGTCTATTCTAGGAAACTTGCAGCCCTTGGGCCCTGATCATCAAAGTTGGCTGTTCTTTGAGACTGGTTAACTCTCCTATAAATAGAAAGTCTGTAGAATGGAAGATGAACCCGGTGTAGAGAGTGGGCACCCAGAGACGAGTGATTCTCCTAAGACATGCTCCTTGTGGATGGCAAGGGAGTTGGTAAACTCTAAGCTGTACTATGTGACAAGGAGAGAGAAAGAGTCACCAAGACAGCAATGATGGAAAGGGGAGGGTCAAGTGGTTCAGGTCAGTAGTCACTGCTGTTCTGGAAATTGAGGCAGGAGGACCATGAGCCCAAGTCCTGCATGGTCTACAGAGTGAGTTCAAGGCCAGACCAGGCAATTTGTTGAGAACTTGTCTCAAAATAAAACATAAAATGTAGGCTAGTGGTATAGTCAGTGGTAGAGCCTAGTACCTGGATGGTCCTAGATTCAAGCCCCAGCACTGAGGGAAGGAGAGAAGGAAGAAGAGGGGAGGGGGGGGGA
>NW_021604628.1:2294178-2295973 GCF_004785775.1 Grammomys surdaster | reverse complement strand
GAGAGAGAGAGAGAGAGAGAGAGAGAGAGAGAGAGAGAGACTTGTGTATAGGGGCCTGAGGAGGTAGCTATAGTAACAGGCAGTTATGAGCGCTCTCCTATGGGTAACTGGATTATTATGGGTAACTGGGAACTGGATTTGGATCTTCTGTAAGAGCAGCAAGCATTCTTTATGGCTCTTCCAGCTTTCCAGCCTCAGCTTATTTTCTTCAACACATATAGAACCCTAGGGTGCTCTGTGCCTAAGCACATTACCAGCATAAATATACACATTGATGCAGAGCCCTGGGAATGGTTGTTATTCTAAAATTCCATCTCAGCGAAATTGCTCTTTGGGCTCCTTGTCTTGTCAGAGGAGTATGAATTAGCTCTTCTCTCGGCAGGAGTAACTTCCACCCTGCCGGGACCACTGCGGTGCTGTCTGGTTAATTAAAGCACACGGTCCCCACCTCCCATACATTCAATAGAAAATTGTGATTACAGTCATTCTTTCAAACACGGTGACTCGTTTCTGAAGGCAGAGTTCCGTTGGCGTATTCAGGGACACACCCCCTCAGTGGCATGGCTGTGTACACAGGCCACCTCCTCAGGGATGCCGAAACAGGGTTCTGATTTTGAACAGCAATTAGTACCATGGGCGCTGTTTCAGCTATTAACGACGAAAGCTAATAGTGTGTTGTGCAATTGCCACGTCACCCGGTCATTAATCTCTGCAGTTGGATCGATCCTGGGGCCCACCCATCCTTTGTGGACAGAGCACTGCCCTGTACTCGTGACCCCACAGTGTTTTTGGCTTCTGTTCTCTACTTCTTGAGAAACTCAAGGGTTATGAATCAGAACTAGGGAGTCAGCTTGCCATCCTCTATCAGCGCGTGTAGAAATCTCAGCACCTAGGACTTTAAGAACCAAGATCTGTTCAAAATAAAACACCATCAACAAGTGTTGGTCAATCGAGCCCCGCGGTGGGATGAGCTCAGACCCAGACACTTGATCTTAATCAAAGGCCAGGAACTTGTTTTGGCTTCTTGACATCTTTATTAGCACAATCACACGTGGGAAATTGCTTACGGCTTGGGGAACAGTTCGATGAAATCACATTGGAAACAACACAAGGAATGAGGAGACACTGTCCCCAAATGCAGGCATCTTCCAGGCACTGGACTTGGGCTTCAGTTTGTGGATCTGGGGCATGGAGGACAAACTCAGCCCACACCAACCCAGCCTGGTGGTTCAAACCTGCAATCAAAGCTAGTTGGGAGGCTGAGGCAGGAGGATCACGGGTTCAAGTCTATTCTAGGAAACTTGCAGCCCTTGGGCCCTGATCATCAAAGTTGGCTGTTCTTTGAGACTGGTTAACTCTCCTATAAATAGAAAGTCTGTAGAATGGAAGATGAACCCGGTGTAGAGAGTGGGCACCCAGAGACGAGCGATTCTCCTAAGACATGCTCCTTGTGGATGGCAAGGGAGTTGGTAAACTCTAAGCTGTACTATGTGACAAGGAGAGAGAAAGAGTCACCAAGACAGCAATGATGGAAAGGGGAGGGTCAAGTGGTTCAGGTCAGTAGTCACTGCTGTTCTGGAAATTGAGGCAGGAGGACCATGAGCCCAAGTCCTGCATGGTCTACAGAGTGAGTTCAAGGCCAGACCAGGCAATTTGTTGAGAACTTGTCTCAAAATAAAACATAAAATGTAGGCTAGTGGTATAGTCAGTGGTAGAGCCTAGTACCTGGATGGTCCTAGATTCAAGCCCCAGCACTGAGGGAAGGAGAGAAGGAAGAAGAGGGGAGGGGGGGGGA
>NW_021604628.1:2274519-2294078 GCF_004785775.1 Grammomys surdaster | reverse complement strand
GGGTGTGTGTGTGTGTGTGTGTGTGTGTGTGTGTGAGAGAGAGAGAGAGAGAGAGAGAGAGAGAGAGAGAGAGAGAGAGAGAGAAATGGGAAGCGCCACAGTTCTGCCTCGCCTGAGGCAATCTTACACCTAGGATCCACCAAGGTTAGAGCCATGTGTACTCTACCTACCACACAGAGTAGAAACCCAGCGCTCTGTGGGTCCTGGTGATGACCAGGTATCCTTACCTCAAGGTAGAGGTGAGTTGAGAGCGGGGCTCATGTTTCAACTTGGGCCATTAACTCAAGTCTCCACTCTGGCACTTGAGACCATGACCCTGGGGCAGGGAAGGATCCTGAGTATCTCACAGCTCATGGTCCTGTGTTCCCTTCTAGGCACTTTGGCTCCAGAAGAGAGATGTTAACCTCTTCTTCCCCCGGTGCTACAACACATTGTGTGGGCTGGGCTGTGCCTTTGCTTGGTCTATGAGCCCTTCTGGTGCAGACCAATGAATCCAGATAATACCCTATACAATCTTGGGCTTCTAGTCAGTGTTGAACCAAGGGCTAGAGCAGGAACCAGTGCTCAAGTCAAGTTGTGGCTTTGGACCATGTTTGCAGGGTCATTTCTAACACTGGAAAATGATAATGCTAACTTAGGAAAACATCCTTGATTCTGTGGAGGTGGAGAGGGGCCACGTGTTGAACTATTTACTTCTTAGGAGCCTGGTGGGAAACATAAGCTAAGAAGGAAGATATCAACCCGGCAAGCGCCAGCCATGGAGCTTCCTGGAAGGTTTCGACAGCCATCAAGCAGATTGTGGCCAGGGAAGGAAGGGCACGTGGTTCGTTTTAGCCTCTTTTCTCATTGCTTAACATCAAGCTGGACTTTTTCTTTTTTTTTTTTAATTAGGCAAAAGTATTAAGTTCTATACACATGCTGGGTGTGTGTGTTTGGGGGTGTGTTATAAACCTCTGAGTTTGTAGAGAGCCTGCAAGGGCATACCTGAACCCTCTTGGGGGCAGGGGGTGAATCCATTCACTCTGAGAAGGGTCAATATTTTATGTAACTTGCAAGCCCACAAGTCAGTGAGCTGGTGTCTTCGTTACCTGAGTCTCGGTAGCACTGGCGGAAGCCTGGCTGTACCTGAGCTAGAAAGAAGGATTTGGTATCCATTGTGGAACAAGCAGCATGAATAGCATGATACTTAGTCCTGAAACTACCTCCCTATGACGACAGGATAGGCTTAGAGGGTACCCGCTTCCACCGTGTATAAAACATTGTGTTATGGTAAGGAACCCTGCCCATAGGGACCCTTTGCCCTGGGAGAGACATCTTATCTACCTCCCAAGGTTATCTACTCCACAAACATCCTTGAAGCTAGTTCAAAGATAAGACTGCACAGCTTTCTGGAGAGGGAGGAACCCCTTCCTAGAGTTACAGGGATGGTCAAACACCTTTCACCTAAATGTACGACTGAGGACCGTGAGCTTGTGGCTCAAATAAGAATGACAGTCAGAGATGCAGGAGCACTCGAGCGTGGTCACATGCGTGCACACACACATGGCCACACAGGGAGACTCTCAGCCTAGTGTAAGTGAGATCCAGGCTTTGCAGTATCAAGGTGTGACGGCCAGTGTTTCTGTAGAGGAACTGGATTAATGTCTAGAAGGAGTTCTGTGGGTGGGCAGTGGGCTGGAGACACACAGCTGGCTGCACCTGGATAACCAGGGACTGGCAACTGATCCTCTGAGGAGAAGTGCCTTACCTGTGAGCAGGAGGAAGAGGTACTTGTGTTTGGGTCATTCAAAGCTCCCAAGTCCAACTGGGATTCACGGAATCCTTCAACACCGTGTATTGGTTTTAGAACTCATGCCATGGGGGCAACTCTTCATATACAAGGCCTGGAACCGAGAGCCAAATAAACCCTGCCTGTTTTAAACTGCTTTTTAACCAGGTGTATTAATGTAGCAACAAAGCAAATCATTAACATACTGGCCTGAACCCATAGGAATAAGGGTTCTGGGCAGCAGGGTGAGAGGACCAGAAAGAAGAGAGAGAGAAAGAAGACAAAAGTGATAGCTGAGGCCAGGAGACCTCGCATGAGCTGATGACATATGCCAAGCAAGTTAGTTAGTAAGAATGGCATCATATATACCATTGGTGAAGGGGGAATGGCCAAGGTCAGCAGAGAGCTAAATCAGATAATGTAGGCAAAAGCAACACAGGCTACCCCAGACACAGCTGCCTTGGGACTGATAACACAACCCAAGGGGAAGAGTTGGGTCCCCAGAAGCTACAACCATGACTCTTCTGAGATGTTGGCTGCAGCTATAGACTGGCCTTGCCAAGTCTTCTCCAACACACGGACACAGGATACGGACACAGAACTAAAATTCCCTTTGTCCTTTCATTAGGGCCTCTGAGAAAGCCTTGGGTCAATCTGGCTTCCTACCATATACAAGCCAAATAAGAAACTGTACAGACTCGGTTAAGCTATATGTTGAAAGCTAACAAGGAATCTAGCAGGTAGCTGAGCCAACCCAGCTTGGGAGAAGGGCTCTGAGGGGCAGTAGGGAGAAACGTCAGCCTGGATTTCCTGTGGATGTTCCTTGAAGGACAGATTTTCAAAGGGCAACTTCTTCTGTACATCTAAAGACAATTTTTGAGGGATGTTTTCACAGGGTGTAGTGCTCTGACATGGCCCAGCCCTTTAAATACACAGTTCCATTGCTACAGATTTCCATGGCTTCAGAAAAATGTCAGAAAAATGTTACGCAATGTTTCTTAGTCACTTCAGCAATTTTCTTAATGTTTTCAGGGATGGTGGTTTTCTTTCTTTCTTTTTTTCTTTCTTTCTTTCATTCATTTTTCTTTCTTTCTTTCTTCCTTTCTTTTTAAAGTTTATCTTCCTTACAGTTATTTGAGTTTGTGAGATTTGTGACTTTATACCTCCAATCAAGTTTATTTAAAAAGCGGATCAATATTTCTCCAAATATTCATAAACAAGATTTTTGCCCTTCCCCCCACATACACACACCAATGCTCTGGTTAGGTGACACCATCTGATTTTATCTCAGAAGCCGCAGAAATCCTGCAACTTCTCCATCCCTTTACTCTTGGTGGCTTAAACAGTTAACATCACACCGGCTTGGAGCATACCAGTTGCTTCTGCTGTATCCACTGTATCTAAAACTAGACAACAGAGAGTCCACTTCAGATGCATGTTTCTCATTTCTAGAATTTCCATTTTTACGTTTCTTGCCCCTTTTCTTGCTGAGGACTTTTTTATTCTTGGCATTCCCTGGTCTGTTTTTTTCCTTTCTGAATTTGTTTTCTACCCATCAGCCTTTTGAATGGTTGTTAGGTGTGATTTTTTTTGCTTTGTTATGGGTATAGTAGATTGTGATTTTGTGTTACAAGTTGTCATGGTCTGAGTCTGAAATGCCCCCCCCCCCCTTGGCCTCTGCCCTGGCTCAAACATTTGGACACTTAATCAACATCTGGTTTTGGAATTTGTAAAACATATAAGGAATAATGTCTACATGGTAGTGGTAACCTAGGAGAGGCTGTGAGGACCTTTTACTCTGAGGTAATACCACCTTTTACTCTGGTCCGATTCCCTCTGATTCCTGGTCTGGATGCCACACTGCCATGCCTGCCCTCTTTGTTATCATGGACTGTGAACTCTTTCTCAAACTGTAAGCCAAAAGGAACATTTACTCCTCGGAGTTGCTTCTGTCAATATTTTATCACTGCGGGAGGAAAATGAACTAATACAAAAGACTTAGTATGGAGAGATACGTTGTGATTAAACCTGACCCCGTGGGTCCTAGCCTTGGCCACTTGTCTAGGAACCACGTAGAGGGATTTGTGGATGAGGTTAGACAAATCCTAGAATACCATAGGCAAGAATTAGTAGGATGTCCTGGCTGAACCCCAGCATATAGATAGAAATGAAAGCAGCAAAGACATGCCCTGAAGAATTGGGATGAGAAGAAACCTTATTTGGAAAACCTTATTTTACCCAAATGTATGGTGAGAATCCAGCACAAAAAACACATCGAAAAGATAAGGGTGGTATGAAGTTCGGTAAGGAGAGGAATGTGATAACTAAAGTTGTGCACGAAGCAAGGCTGGAGGAGCATCTAATTGTAGAGGAGTTTAGTGTTGCCTCAAAAGAGCCCTCCCACTCAGCAATGGAACAATAGAAAGGCTGACCAGAGGGCAGGCAGAATCCCACCCTTCAGATGCTACAGAGTGTAACATTGTAAACATATTTGGAAGATTTTCGTTAGAAAAGAAGAGTCACTGTAGACAGGAGTCGACAGAAGATACTTCATGCATGCAGGAAATAGTCCAGCAGGTTTCACTGTGCAGCATTGGGGGGGTGGGGGTGGGGACACAGTAGCAGTGACCCAAGGGACATAATCTGGTAGCAGATCAATCACCTGGTGACTGCTTTTATAAAGTGTAGCATGTGTCACGGGGACCGTGGACGCTCGCTCCACATTTTCCAGGGAAAAGCCAGTGAGACTGGGCAAGAGTCCCTGAAGCGAGGCCCCCCAGCAGGCTCATGAGTGAACTGGGAAAAGAGAATCCTACGTTGCAGTGGAGATGTTACTGATGCCGAATGTCTACCAAGAAGCGCTGCAGGCAGTGGGCAGAGCCGACCGAGAGAGAGCTTTAAGTGGTAGGGCTATTGAATGGGGGCTCCCCAAGCCTGTTAGAACCCCAGAGATGACACCACATGCCCTTGGTGCCAGGCATAGAGCTGTCTGATTTAATGTTAGCCATGCTAGTGTTAAGGGTTTGTTTGGACCAATGTTTTCTTTACTGTATCACTTTCCATACTTTAGAACAAAAAGCCTTGAGTCTGTAGCAACTCGGATTGAAAGTAAGGGATGTTTTGTTTTAATTTTTTTTCCAGAGGTTCAAACTAAAAATTGACCTTGAGTTTCAGTAGATGCTTTGGACTTTTAGACAGTGTCGGGATCCCCCCAAGAGTCTGGGGACATTTGGAGTTAGACAGAATGCACTTTGCATTATGTGGTGGCCATGGGCCCCATGGGAGTCCAGAAGTGGGATGTTGTGGTTTAATTCTGGAATGTTCTTCACAGGCTCACGTGTTTGAACACTTGGTTCCAAGCTCATATTGTTTTTTTTTGGGGGGGGAGCACAGAGCTTTTGGGACATGTGACCTAGCTGGCACAGATGGGCTGCTAGGGGCAGGCCTTGAAAATTAAGCCCACTTCTAGTTCTGTCTCAAGCTCTCAGATCACCACGTGAGGAATTCTGCTCACATTCCCACCATGACGGAGCCATGCTCCCAATCCTGCCTTGTTGTGGTGGAGTGAAATATTTCTGAAGCTCTGAACCAAAGGAAACTTAAAAAAATATGAATTTGGAAAAACTTTTCCCACTTAAAAAGTATGAATTTGGAAAAAAATATGCATCAAGGACCCGCACAAAAGAATAAACCTCCCCTCTCTCTTAAGTTTCTTTTATCGGGCATTTTGTCACAGCCATGAGAAAAATAACCGACACATAAAGTACACAGTCGCCATGATACAGGTGCCTGCATTTTGTTAGTTTCCTTAGAAAAGCATTGAGCTTTGCTCAGTCAGGTCAAGCCTTGGCTGAACTCGGTCCCCTGACCTCTAAGATGCCAGGGTGTGATTATATGTAGGTACGGAATATTATGGGGGCTAAGTTAATGCTGTGTCAATTATCCTGTCTGATTATTATTAGAGGGGCAGGGGTCCAGAGGGACAGCCCTGTGATGCCTTCTTCCTGCTGAGGGGCCTTAGGAGGAACCTGCCCCTGCTGATACCTTGATCTTAAAGTTCTCAGCCTCCTGAAGCCAAGCTGGAAAAGACACATGCCTGCTATCAAAGCCAGGGTCTGCGGTCCTTTGTCCTGGCAACCATAGCAACGTAACTCGGGCAGCCAATTTACTTGCATGCAAAATGACTTGATTCTTTCAAGACCTGCTTTGAAGTCCTGCTTGATTGGGCCTGAGGCACCTCCTTTCTGGGATCAGTCAGCCTGTTCCTATGGTATGCCTCTGTGTCTGTAACCCATCCTTGGGTTCCGTCATAGCCTCCTTCCTCAGGTAGGGTAGAGTCCACGTGATTTCCAGCCTCTAAGAACCACTACAAAACCAGGAGCGCCTGGCTGCCTCCTACCTCGGGGTTCACACCGTCTCCGGAGCTTGGTCCTACAAGCCTTATGCTACTGCTCCTGCGCTTGCTCAGCTCCCTGGCAAACCCCTTCCTCAATATCCGATTTGTCTGGCCTTCCGGTCAAGGCAATTAAGGATTTGACTAAGAACTCAAGGGACCCACATTTATGGTCTGCGGCTTCATTTTCTTCCTTCTCCCACCCAGCTACCCGAGTTCTGCGCCTGGTTCTTGTTTCTCTCCTCTGCCTTGTTTCTCTCTTCTGGATTCCTATCGTTTGACAGGGCTTTAGAGTCCTCTACAGGAGAGGGTGGTCTGGACCCCTTTCTATGTGCTCAGAAAAAGATGCCAGGCTAGTACCTGGGGAGCTCCAGTTTGCCTGATTAGATAAACACCACCTCCCCCAAGGTATGCAGGGGGACCCGGGGTTGGGGTGGGGGGTTGGAGAGTAGATATGAGAAAAATCACATCACGAAGTCACGGCTGGTCTGAGAGCATGCGCAGAAGCAGCAGCGTGAGGCTTAGACATGCAAGCCCTAGAGCTGTTGTGAACTCCCAGGTAGGAGGTAGCCAGGTGCTCCTGGTGTGGCAGCGGGGATGATGTGAGCCCCGTGAAAGTCGGGCTGGAGGAGAAGAGGCACAGACAAGGGAGAGCTGAGCTGCTGTGGAGTCCAGGGTTAGGATTTAAGGAGCGGCTGCTGTGATAGCCACAGAGAAAGTGCTGGAAGTGAGAGCAAACTGAACGGAAAAGACACCTGTGTCTTGCCCATGGAGAGTTCAGGTTCTAAGCGAGAGGAGATGGGGAAGTTTCTAGAGTCCAGGGGAAGAGACAGAGCTGGGCAGCCTTGAGTTTGGATATGACGTGTTGGGAGCACAGAGGCCATTTATGATGGTACCAAGCTTTGGGCCAGTGACCTTGGGACTGAGTCCTTGACTCCAGAGACAGGTCAGTGGACCCCAGTGAGGCAGGTGCAATAGACGTGGCACAGTGCAGAACCTGCATCCCACAGCACCCATAGCTTTTGCAAAAAGTGGAAACGGTAGCCTCTGTGATGGACCCACAGTCTGGTTCCACAGATATGGCTGTCTCTTGTTGTGCAGGGGGCTGCTCATAATATGGAAAGCCTGGTCATCAAACCTGGCGTAAGTGGTTATCTGTAGGGCACGGGCTTGTACAGGGGGAGGGGGTGGTGCTCAAAGGGAGCAGCAGTGTAGGAGAAATGTCTCTTCAGGGGACAGGTGGCTTTGGCGGAATCCCTGGCAGAGCAGGGGAAGTTGGGTTAGGATGTTGGCCAGAGAAGAGGGAGGAATGAGAATCTTGAAGATAATGGGTTATTGGCAAGCCTATCATCTTCATGGCTGTCCTAGTTTGCTGCCCCTTGCTATGATAGCCAAAAGGAACTTGGACAGAAAAGGGATTATTAATCCAACACATTCCTATCAGTCAGTCATTGAGGGAAGTCAGACAGGACCACCAAGCAGGAACCTGGAGGCAGGGGAACTGAAGCAGAGACCATGGAGGGACGCTGCTTACTGGCTTTCCCCCATGGCTTACTTAGTCTGCTTTCTTATACAATCCAGAACCGTCTCTTGCCAGATGACCATGGCTTGTGTCAAGTTGACAACAACAATAACAACAACAACAACAAAGCTATCTAATAAGCAGAATGATGAAGAGCTCCTGGGATGTGCTACAGAGAAACAGACCCCTGCTGGGTTTGCAAGGATCCAGGTGAGGTATTGAGGATTTAGGTCTGCTCTCTAGAGCCTGGAGTGTGGCCAAGGCATTTCGATTCTGTATCTGAGTCATGGACTCTGTAGCCTGTCGCCCACAGCTGGGCACATTCCTTCAGACCCAAAGAACAAACACACACACACACACACACACACACTCCCTCTCCTTCTCTACTCTGACATTTCTCTTTGGAGTTGTCCTGATTCCCTGAGTTCTGTCCTCGGTGTCCAATTTACAGAGCCTGTCTCCAGGGTCTCTCCTGGCGGGCATCTCCATGCTAGGCACTGTCCGAAGGAATGTGAAGTCTCCCCCAAGGGAGAACGAGTGTTTAGCTTCAGGGATGACAAAAACTGCCTCTCCCGACAGCTCCCTTAGGCCCTGTCATCTGGTCTCTGTGTACAACAGTCCTTGAGGCTGGCAGGGAACCAGGTGAGGTAGGGTGCGCCTTGCATTGGGGATGCAGACTGGGTTTCCTGGAGGTGCCTCCCACGGTCCTTTGATCCGTTCCCCCTCCCTCAGGAGGCTCCTGGATGGAATGGCCTTCTTTCTCTGTGCTGTTTGTTTCTCTATAGCCTTACTCCAAATATTTAAAAACAACCCCCCCCAAAAAACCCCCAAAACCCCAGATGTCTCTACAGTAGCCTTATCCAAGAGTAATAAACCTTAATAAACCTTATCCAGTGTAATACCACTGGCTAATCCCTTCCTGGGTGTGACCCTGTGGGTGCCCGGCTATAGCTGCACACGTGGCCCATTCCCCAGTCAGTAACTTGGCACGACCTGGCTTCCTGTTTAGGGAGCCCAGCCTGACCCAGCCCGTGACTGGAGGGGTTTTCCCACCTTCTCTGGGCCTCCACTTGGAGTCATGTCAGCTTTTCTGCACAAAGGATCCAGGAGGCTTGGGGCCACTGGTAGGGGACAGTTATCAGGACCATTAAGCAAACACACGGGAGCCAATAAAACACCAGCTGGTGGGAACTGAGCATCCTGCAGGCCGCCCAGGTCCAGTGGAGCAGACATGCGACCTCAAGGTGCCCCTCTCCTGGCAGTGGTCCTTGTCTTGGGGCTGCAGGCTCTGGTGGAGGGCGAGAAACCTTGTAAGTAAAAGTCCATGGGAGACCCTGCAGGTAAAAGGTGGGATCTGAGTCCCGGTGAGTGATGGGCTGGAATCTGTCTATTACCTGTACTAAATGGGGGTTTTCTCTATGTTCCCTCAAAGGACAAAGGCAGGGTGACAGCTTGCAAGGGGCTAGACAGCACCCTGCAGATTGGTGTTGCTATGTGAAGCTCACCCAGAATCTCTTATTCAGAAGGGCTATGTCAGCCTGGTTAGGACAGGAAGGCCTGCTGCCTTGGGTCTATCTCATGACTCTGACCTCTGCATAGGTTCACAGAGTCACCCACTTTACAGAAGGTTTGTTGCCTTCTTCCTTTCCTTTCTTTCTTAACAAATGAAATTATTTCAATAAAAGCATCTGGTTTCCCCAGGAGGAAGCCAGACAGCTCTAACATGGGCAAAATAAGACCTCACGTCACCCCTTGGGCAAAGAGATTTTGGAAGGTTCCTTAAACCCCCAAGTATTAAGTCCCTTAATACTATGTTGGGACAATTACTTGGCACACTGGGCAAGGTTGATCATGATGGGTCTATCCACAGCTCCCTGTCGGTGCTCCAGGATGACACCTCACAACAGAAAGAACTGTGGCTTCCCAGGCATCACCAGCGATCAGTGCTTTGACCTTGGATGCTGCTTTGATTCTAGCATCGGCGGGGTCCCCTGGTGTTTCCACCCACTCCCAAACCAAGGTAAACTTTGGAGAGCCAGATCCCTTTGTCAGCTGTTGGCTTAGGACCTGGCTTTGGGCAAGGTGTATTGCAGGTACTTGGAAGCCTGGCTGTTTGTCTAGAGCTAGACCAGGTTAACAAGAAGGAATCCTTAAATGCCTCTTCTCTTCCCCCATCCCCACCATCTCATACCCTGGGTCTACTTTTGCCTGTACTTAAAAAATATGTAACTTCTAAAGCAGCTTGGGAAGAGAAGTGGAGGCCCATATTTCACAGAGCTCAATGCTGAGTTTGGAGAGGGTAACATGGTTTTCCTAAGATCCCAGTTCTGCATATATTCTCACCTGTGATCACCTCCCTGCATTAGTGCCCTCCTGTGGGGAGGACATCTAGTCCCTAGGCATTACTATACTGAGAGATGCCACCTCAAGGAGCTCCTTGGGACTCACAGAGATGGCAAATTCAGTGTCCCTAAGAAGGCAGAACTGGTGGCTCTTGGTGAGTGTCCAGCCTAACAGAACATTGTATGCTACTCTTCCCCCACAAACAGCATCAGAGCAGTGTGTCATGGAAGTGTCAGCCCGTGAGAATTGTGGGTACCCGGGCATCAGCCCCGAGGACTGTGCCAGTCGACAGTGCTGCTTTTCCGACCTGATCTTTGAAGTACCCTGGTGTTTCTTCCCACAGTCTGTGGAAGGTAATGGTTGTGGGTGGCACAACCTGGGCCTGGCAGGAGCTGTTCCCACCCACTCCCACCTGCTGAGGGGCCCTCCTTTGTGTGTGTGTGTGTGTACCTGTGTGTGTACCTATATGTTTGCATTTGTACTGTTTTTGTATACCTGTGTGTAGATATCTGTATGTATACTTCTGTGTGTGTGTATATATATCTGTGTGTGCCTCTGTGTGTGTACACCTCTGTGTATGTATATATCTGTTTGTGTACCTCTATGTGTGCGTGTATACTGTGTGTGTGTACTTGTGTGTAAGTACCTGTGTGTGCCTCTGTGTGTGTGCCTTTGTGTGTGTACCTCTGTGTGTGTGCGCACATGTGTGTGTGTGTGTGTGTGTGTGTACCTGAGAATGGAGGCCAGAGTTAGACATTGGGTGCTTCTCTCAGTCCTTCTCCACCATAGTTTTTGAGACAGGCTCTCTCATTGAACGGAGAGTTTACCGATTGGCTAGGCTGCCCAACCAGTGAGCTCTGCTCCAACCTGCTCCCCACACTAGTGTTAAAGACATGCCCACAACACCTGTCTTTTTATGTGGGTTCTGGGGATCCGAGCTCAGACCCTCAGGTTTGTACAACAGGTGCTTTACTGAGCCATTCCCCCACCTCCCCATGCCCAGGGGTTTGTTCTATGGCCACCCACACTGGTGAGTAGGTTCCCTTGGGGGAACTTCTAATGGTTTGGGAGGAACGGGCCCCATCATTCCTGTCCCACTTTGTCCTTGCTTGGAACCTGTCTGTGATGAGCCAGCCACACTTCTGAGTGCAGGTACTCATGGCTCCTTGGCGTGCTTACCAACCACCCTCCTTTTGCATCTCCAGATTGTCACTACTGAGAGGTACTGCTGCCCAGCCACCAGTTCCCCGGGAGCCGGAAGAAGGAAGTCTCAACCAGACTCCATCAATCTCTGGGGCTTCTTAAACTAGCTTGAGCCTCAGCAGTGGCTAGACACAGAATTTTTCCAAGTAAAGAAAACCTTTGAGAAACCTGGCAGATTGTATTTTGGTTTCATTGAGGCAGACGTGCGGTGGCGGTGTGTACGTACGTCATATGTACGTACATGAATGTGTACGTATGTGCAGGTGTGTGTGTGTGTTTGTGTGCACCTAGGTGTGAATACATGGAGAGTATACAGGTATATATACAAGTATGTGAATGCATGTATGTGTGTGTGTGTACAAGTGTGTGAATACATGCACACGTGTGAACACAACAGTGTGCGCATGGGCATATATGAGTAACAGTGCACATAACACCCTTTCATCCCTCTGAGAGCTTCAAGCCACTCCAGAAATGACAGTGTTCTCCCTATGTGAACTTCTGAATCCACCATCTCTGTGAGACCACACACTCAGTTCTCTTTAAAGAGCTCAATGGATTCTGACCTGGGACCTTATGGGGGTAACACATGACTCCTGATCACAGTTCCTGAAGTATCTCCTTATTATCAACTGCTCTGTAGGCTACCCACTTTTGACATGGGTCCCTGACCATGGATTGCCTTCCCTTCTTGATGTGAACAGAAGCATCGAGGGTCTGGGCCTTGGGAGTCACCCTGAACTGTGTTTCTTAGCCCGACGGCATCCTTAATAACATAATTGAATGGAGGTTACTGAAAGAGGAAACTTTGTTTCAATGAGGCAGTTCTGGGTAAGGAGGCTCCAGCAGGGACCATTCTTCCCTGCATTGTCTAAGACAGCGGTTCTCGACTTGTGGGTCGTGACCCTCTTGACAAACCTTTATGTCCAAAAATATTTACATTATGATTCATAACGGTAGCAAAATTACAGTTATGAAGCAGCAACAAAAATAACTTTATGGTTGGGGAAGTCACCACAACATGAGGGACTGTGTTAAAAGATCCCAACATTAAGAAGGTTGAGAACCACCGGTCTAAGGGCCATTAATGATTTCTAGTTAGAGGCTAGGAAAATGTAGTGATGGCGTAAGGCTGGCTTCTGAAACATGTTTCATCTCTTTCCCCAGCCTAAGCTGACTGGTCAGCATCACCCGGTGGCCTACTCCTGCTGCCTGGGGGAAATCCCGAGTTCCAGGGCCAGGGCTTGGTCCACTGGTTTGCTTCACTCCAACATCACTTCCTTCTTGGGAAACTCATTGGTGAAACGATTGCTCCATTTTCTGAGCCGGGCATACTTAGCTGTGTGGTCATCCAACAACAGTTTGCTTTTCTATGAGAAAACACTGACCAAAAACAACCCGGGAAGGAAAGGTTCCTTTGGTTTACATTTCCCTATCACAGGCCACCATGTCGGAAAGTCAGGGCAAGAACTCAAAGGGAAACCTGGAGACAGGAGCCGATGTAGAGGCCATGGAGGGTGCTGCTTTCGGGCTTGTTCCTCCTGGCTTGCCCAGCTGCTTTCTTATACACCCCAGGACCTCTACCAGGTGTGACAGCATGCACACTGAGCCCCCACATCAAGAAAATGTTCCCCAGGCTTACCCACAGGTCAGTCTGAGAGAGACATCTTGTTAACTGTGGTTCCATTTCCAAGATGGCCCCAGCTTGTGTCAAGCAGACCAAACCCAGTACAGCTCTCTTCATCACTCTGGGCTATGCTTGCCACTCACAGACTTGGAGCCTGCACAGGTTCTTGGATACTCTAACTCTTGCTTGCCCCACACTGACTTAGCTGACCGTGTGGCATCTTGTAGTGCTCAGATTGTGCCATCCCCTGTCTTCTCCAGAGGGCCCTGAATGTCTCTTGATCCAATCAGAAATACACCTTTCTCTTTCCTTTAACCCCACTTCCCCATCTCATCTCCTTCCCATCTTCCCCCACCCCCACCCCCGTCCCAAGATCCCTTGGTGACTTCTGCCTTCTCTTCCATCTGCCATCATAGGCACCCATTGTGGGTGCCATTGTACGAGTAGAGGACATGAGAGGTGGAAAAGGCGGGCCTGGTGGGAGGGTCTTGCAGCCCACAATCTGATAAGAAGCAGATGAACAAGGGGTCTGGGACCCCCGCAATTCACCTATGCTGGCTCTGTGGGTCTTGGACTTGTCCCATGTCTCCCTGGTCACACTCCCTCCTGTCCTTCAGTACTGTGAGCTGCCACCATTTCTAGCCTTTCCCACTTCCCCAGACCCCTGTGCTCGTGGAAACAGCTAGGGAAGGAGCCCAGGTTGTCCACGGGACATCCTCGGCTTCCAGGCTATTCATATGGATTGGGAAAAGAGACTTACCTTGCTCTACATCCCAGCTGGAAGGGACCCACTCCAACCCTACTGGATCTCCTGGAGGCTCGGAGAACAGGACACAGTCCTCAGTCACAACTGCCAGGTCTTACCAAAAGGCCCACGAATTGCAGCCCTCATATTTACTTTTTTGTCTCTGGCACTCAAGTAATTTGATGCTCCTTTGAGTCCTGACTGGTTGTTCCCACCTGGCAGTCCTTGTTCTCTGGTGCCCTCTACTGGCTGACTCGGGGAGATGCGTGCCTCTAAGCTTCTGTAGCTTCTGGCAAGGGCCAACCACTGCCCGATGCCAACCACTGTCAGGTGCCAGCCCAGTACCTTCTCATTAGCAGAACTCACAAGAATAACAGTTATATCGTGGGCTTTTGTTTAACATTAGGTGTATTGATGTATGCGTCAGGCTCCTTAAAAGTTAAGTAAGTAGCCGGGCAGTGATGGCACGCAACTTTAAATCAAGCACTTGGGAGACAGAGGAGGAAGGATCTCTGAGTTCGAGGCCACCCTGGTCTGTAGAGCAAGTTCTAGGACAGCCAGAGCTACAGGGAGAAACCCATCTCAAACAAAACAAAAATAGTAAAACTTAAGTCAACGCAGTAAGTTTGTCTAATGCACACAACCGTGTAAATATTATTTTAGTTAACACAGAATATCATTTTGCCCCACTCCCCCAAATCTCTTGATGCCCTTCTTACCCCACCCTGCCACCTGCCCCTCCAAGAACCAAGAACCCAGTGATCAACTTACTTCCTTCCTTCCTTCCTTCCTTCTTTTGTGATCAACTTCCTTTTTTTCCCTGGCTCCAAGTATGACGTGACTGCTCTTTCTCGCAGAGCCTGTCTGCTCACCAGGCTGTAGCCTGTGAGGAAGCTTTGTTCTTTACCACTGCTGAACAGTGTTCCACGGTAGGGTGTTTGGATGGACTTTTCAGTTGTTTCCAGAATATCCTTCTAAATGAAGTTACCAGGAGCCCCCAGGCACAAGTTTTTGAACATCCTTTGGTAAGTGACTGATCTCTATAAACACCTATAATTTCTCAGACAGCACTGTAAGAGTCTGGGTAACTGTAATCACCTCATTTCTTTTGCCCACCAGCAATGAGTGAGGTGACCAGATGTTCTCTGCATCCAGACCCTTTTCATCGGAACTTAACTTTTATCAACTAACAAACGGCATTGAGCATGTCATGACCTTATGGGTTTGTTTTTTTTTTAAATAGTATTCTCTGGCAAAGCCTGTCTGGATAGTTCATTTGTACTTTTTTTTTAACATTAAAAATTATTTTTATTTGGTCATGTACATACCATGGCAGGTACATGGAGTTCAGGGGACAAAATTATGGTCGTTGGTTCTCACCTTCCAACACATGAGTCCCTGGGGATTGAACTCAGGTCCTCAGGCTTGATGACAAGCACCTCTCACTGAGCCATCTTGCCAGGCCCAGCTTATACATTTTTAATCAGGTGGGGTTTCTTTTGTTGTTGTTGTTGTTTTTGTTTGTGTCTGTATTCTTACATCCAAACACAACTCCTCTATCAGAGCTGTGTGAGGTGGTTTGTTGTGGGGTATTCTGCAGAGAAGACTGGTCAAGCCAATCAAAAGTATCAGCCAACCAATAACTAGTCTGGGTGTTCAGGATCCCAGTGTAGCCCTGAGCCTTTCTCAGCACGAGCATTTAAGCATAAGAAACCCACATCCTGGGCTGACTTACTTCGGTTAACAAGAACAGTTAGCCAGAAGCGGAACTACAGAAGCCAAAACAGTAAGCTTAGCACATTGAGAGGCTTTCCCAGAACAATGGGCTCAGATGGATCAGGTCTTTGTTTTTGGTTTTGGCAGGTGGTGCTGTCTTATGTGCCAGAATTTTACAGCCTGAATGGAATCGTTTGTGCTAAGGTCTTGGAGGGCTACTACAGGTTCACCCTATAATTCCTGAACTTGAGAGCCTGAGGCAGGGAGGTGTCTGTGAGGTTGAAGCCAACCTTGGCTGCAGAGTTCCAGGCCGGTATACACATGACAAACCAACGTCCTTTATGGATGTGTGCTATGTAGATATATCCTTCTGGTCTCGATGACTCAGCCTTTAGGTCACTTTGGCAGTGTCTGGCGAAGAGCAAATCCTTTTCTAATTTTGATTGATTGGATGTGTATAAAAAAAAAAAACGCCCTACATGCTATCTGAAACCATCTGCTTTAACCCACGGTGCAAATACTTCCTGTTACACTTTCTTCTAGGAGAGCCGTGGCTTGAATGCCCACATCTCCTGTGCGACACCTCTTAGGGAGACCTGTGGGGTTTTCTGTCATTTCTTTCAGAGCAGCCATTGCAGTGTGAAGGCTGCTTGGTGTCAGAAGTTCTTTCAGGATTCTGAGAGACTCTGAGCATGGAGACCTTGGATAGACCTGCTCTTCAGAACGTCTGTTTGCTCATTGTCCTTCAGCCTAGGTCCCTGCCGGAACAATCCCATTGTGCTGCTGCTGTCTGAGGGGTTCATCTGTCTCACCCACTTTTTTAAAAATCTATTTTTCATGTTTATTGACTACTAATATATACGTATGTGCTCATGTGTGCCGTGACATGCATGTGGCGGTCTGAAGGCAAATCTGTGGAGCCTGGTCTCTCCTTCCACCTTAATAGAGATTCCAGGGATCGAACTCAGATTGCCTGACCTGAGTGGCAAGCTCCTTTACTCCCTAAGCCATCCTGCTGGCCCATTGCTCTTTTGAAATGTCAACCTTTTTTGTTGTGTGTGTGTGTGTGTGTGTGTGTGTATGCCAAGATTGATAATGACTATAACATTTCCACTTTATAGAATTTACTGTTTTCTTCATGAATAAATACACCATTAAATGCTGGAAATATAAGAAGTTGTGTTACTTCAGGATCAGCTTCATACACACTAGCACAGATGTGGCTTCCTGGTCACCTCTGCAAATCTGTCACCTTAGTATTTTTGTCCACTTAGCTTCTCTTACCTCAGTGGTGTTTCCTCTGCCAACGGAGATTTTCTACCATATACTCATATACATATACACAGATGCATATATATATGTGTATGTATGTATATAAGTGTATATGTGTGTATATGTATATATGTATATATGTGTATATATATACACACAGACACACAGACACACAGACACACAGACACACACACACACACACACACACACACATATATATATATTTGCTTTTCAAGATAGGGTTTCTCTGTGTAATAGCACTGGATGTTCTGGAACTCACTCTGTAGACCAGGCTGGCCTCAAACCCACAGAGATCCACCTGCCTCTGCCTCCTGAGTGCTGGGATTAGAGGCATGTGCCACCACTGCCCGGCTATAAATTATATTTTGGATGAGACGCCTCAGTACCCTCCTGGTTCCGCTTCATGCTATGCTGTGAGCCCCTGTCAGTGACTTCGATGATTTCTACAGCGGCTTGGAGATCTTTTGTGTTGGTTACTGTGAAGGCGTGTCAGGTCAGGAAGGGTGGGCACCCCTGGCTCCTCACGTTCCCTTGTCCTTATCACTCAGAAGCTTCCTAATGACCCACGAGTTACTTATCACCCCTTCTGCTTTATGGCTGCATTGTTTGCCCTGTATCTGGGCACACAAGAGTATCATTTATAATCTAAATAGCCCTCATAGCAGCAGAGTGAGCTGGCCCAGGATATTGCCTGTTGCTGCTTTACCCAGGTCTGTCCAGCCAGATTAGCCAGCAATTGCACAGCCTTAGAGACTATTTTCTAATCCTCTAGGAGCCCCATGGCTGCTCAGAGTCAGGCAATCATTGGTAACTAACGTCTGCCCTTAGAGCACAGAGTCGGGGCATACGCTTCTGACGGATATGTTTCGGACCAGGGCATCAGTGTTTATTATCGAAGCTTATTTATTCTGCTCGATGTACCTCTGCAAAGGCTACTCTCTGTCTTGTGAGGTACTAGGGTGGTGAGCAGGGAGAAGCCCCACCCTCCCTCGGTAGAAGAAGCTCAGGAGAGAGAGAAACTCAAGGACAACCCCGGCCAAAGCTCTGCCTGGGGAGGAAAGTCATTGTGACGTGACACATAGGCCTTGACCAGCACAGTGGGGCCTGTGGAATTTACTGTACAAGATAGCCATAACCATAACACACTGGTCTCCTGTCCCCCATGTGGCTCTACTACATATCTGACCACCCTTAGGTTTTCCCTGAGCATGTGGAATCTGGTTACTCTCTGAAACTTCCAGCCCAGGAAGTCCTTCGTCTTATACATTGTTTCAGATGTTTTGCCTCAGCAACGACCAAGTAGCTAAGTAGAAATTTTTGTTTCTCCAACTCTCTCCAAAGCAGGACATAAGTCTCTCCTTGTGAGGAAACCCTTCGTGTAAACCCAGCAGCCCCCTTCACTCTCTGTGTCTTTTCTGTGATATCTTCGCTGAATATGAAGTTAAGATATTAGCATCCAGTGAGCTCTGTCCCGTCTTTCGCCTGTCAGTCATCACAACCGTCACCTTCTTCCTCTTTCTTCTTCTTCCTCTTCCTTCTTTCAAAACATACTTTATATAGAACAATACAATTCACATATAAAAGGACGCCATAGGAGAATAATTTGGTATCGTTTTAAAAAGAAGAAAAAGGGAAAAAAAATTTCAGGTTCCAAAACTCCTATTCTTAGAACAGCTTTTTGTGCGTTGTGGCAAATGCATTCAGTGTGACTGGTCACCTCTAATTCCTGTCACACTAGTGATCAATGGAATTGAGAAGAAAGCCCACTTGGCCAGCTCTATTCACCAACCCCGGTGGCAGCACAAGGTGGCAGCAGGAATAGTCCCTTCCCCTATAAACAGAGGTGAGAGACCCAGGCCCTAACTGCTGTCTGCAGATGGTCCTTGAGCTGGATGCTTCCAGCCTGGGTTTCTTCCAGCACCTAGCTCTGAGTCTCTGCACCCTGAATCGTCCCATGCCCCATGTCTTAGTGGCACTTCTTATCACTTTCCTTTTCTTAACCATCACGCCGCTTCTGCTCAGAGCCACCTTTGCCTCTGTCAGATGAAGTAATGTGCTAGTCCCAAGGCTGCGGAGCACTGTTCTCCCCACCCCCCACCTTCAACCCACTGCGCATGTGTGAAATAAACACGTCACCCGCTCAATCCTTGCCAATATATCGAACTGCCAGTTTGCTCATGCGGAGCAGATAGAAAGCCAATCCAATCCCCAATTTAAACATGACCGGGTAAGTCTGCAGAGGTTTAAAAAAAAAAATCATTGACATCTGGTAGGATGGATAGATAACCAGGATCCAGCGTAAGCACTCACCGTACCATGGTGAGTGATCTTTCCAGACCCTACTTGGGTCTCCTCCAGCATCTTAGAGTTGTACCTGCCTTTTTAAAAACCTGTTTTCATCAGAATCCATTGGGGGAAATGGAATCCTTTTCCTTTTGTTTCTTGGCTAGGAATTGCCTGAATCTCCAAGTCAGATATACGGTGCACAATGGCTGAGGAAAGGGGAAATTAAGGCTTCTTCATGCCAATGTCACTATAAACACACGGATGACACACGACACCAGGACATTATCTCCTGGGGACCATGCTACTATGTACCTCTGCTGTAGATGAGTGTCTTTCCCAGTGTGTGGTGAGAGAGACAGATGTGGTTGCCCTCTGGAGGTCCAGGAATCAAGGGGTAAGATCTGAGAGGACTCTGTTTCCTTTGGAGCTTGCTGCTGGGTAGTACTTGGTGTGGGACCCTTACTCCCGACCATGTGAGACTCTATGATGTTGACCAGTTCTCCAGGTTGGAAGGTAAAAATAACTCAAAACTAATATCCCAGCTTCTATCCCAAGCCTAAACCTGGCTTCCTCCAGGCCTGCTGAGGAGAGGAGGAGAGGAGAGGGGAGGGGAGGGGAGGGGAAGAGAGGGGAGGAGAGGGGAGGGGGAGGGGAGGGGAGGGA
>NW_021604628.1:2225225-2274119 GCF_004785775.1 Grammomys surdaster | reverse complement strand
GAGGGAGGGGAGGGGAGGGGGAGAGGAGGGGAGGGGGAGGGGAGGGGGGGAAGGGGAGGGGAGGGGAGGGGAAGGGGAGGGGAGGGAAAAGGAGAAGGTCTCCCTGATTCCCCATTCTCCACTGTTGTTGGGATTTGTTTAATGTTTCAAATGTGCTTCCTCAAATGTGAAACAAAGTGAGTGGCCTTTTACATGCTGTTGACTTTTATTTTTTTCTGTTTTTGTTTTAAATGCATCTTAATAAAGAAATGTAATTCTGAAACTGTGTCCTCTGAAATGTCTCATTATTTACATCTCTGTAGCAGGGAAGAAATGATATCATCATACACACTACAGTCCACTATGGAAGGAACCGAGGCAGGAGAAACTCAAGACAGGAACTTGCTGGCAGGAGAGAGTAGAAAGGAACTTACTGCCTTGCTGCACTCATATGGCCCAGGCCCACCTGCCTAGGGAATAGTAACACCCACAGTGGACTGGGCCCTTCATCAACTAGCAAATGATGCCTCACAGACAGGCCACAGAAAGCAATTCTTCAGTTGAGGATCCCTCTTCCCAGGTCTGCTGGGTTGACAGCTGCTGCTAATCACAACTGATTTCCTCCTCTCGCCCCAAAACAGGCCTCCGTTCTGATACACTTTGTATAGATTTAATGAGAGAATCCAGGAAGCAACTTTAAGAGTGAAGCCAGAGCCTTAGCTGTGATAGACAGATAAGAGCATGCCCAATTGACATGGCCCCAAAATTTCTTATAAGTAATTGAGAGTATGCCCCGACCCATGGGGATTCAACAAGATTCAAAAATTACAAGCATACTCACTGAATGTAAGTCTGAACTTTGTTTTGGATTAATGGAATAACCAGTCCCTTGTAGCTGAGTGAGAGAATCAGATAAAGGCCAAGTTGAAGGCCAGTCTTGTCCTCTCTTACTCTTTGAGCAATTCTTTTGTTAGTAGGCACAGCTATAATGCCATGGAGGGAAGCAGGCATAATGTTAATTTCTCTAGCATAATCATTATATAACTCCTGGCCCATAAGCTGTCCGTCGTGGATGTCTTTGGGTCTGAGGCTGACCTTTCCTCCCCAAGGAAGAAGCAAGGCAATAAACTAATTCCGGAAAACACATTTCTAGGGGCTAGTCAGGGTGACCATGACAAAAGGAATGTCATACCACCTACTACTGAACCTACTCTGAGCTTTGTGCTAACTGAAATGTAAATATTCTTAATCTAGGCCTATTTCCTGAGGCCTGGCCCAATGATTATCCTTCCTGCACTGAGGACAGATTCCAGGGGAGTGATTCTTCTGTCTATGCCTCTATTTTTTGGACAGTCTTTCTGAAAATGACCTATGTCCCCATACTTAGAGCATTCCTTATCACCTCAGCACTGTGGAAGCATGGCTTGGACTGTAGCTAGCATTCTCATAAGCCAATTGTGTAAAAGGAACTCCTGCCTGAGGGTCTCTAAAAATTCTACCTGCTCTTTTAGCAGCCTAGCTACAAATTCCTTAAATGGTTTATCAGGGCCTTGTTTGATCCCAGATAAGACTCCCACTGAGATCTCTTTTTCAATCTTGAGGGGCTAAATTTGCCTCTACTACTGTGTCTAATAAAACTGTAAAAGTAGTAGCAGGGCTGTACTGTGCTACTACTGTTTTTAACTCTTTTATTACTCTTGCAATCATCTCCACCTGCTTGATCCTCTTCTCAGCCATAAACATGGGTGAGTCAAAAATTCTCGAGCTCACCGATTGAACTGCTAACTGCAGCCAATGGAACGTTGGCAGTTTAGCTATATTTTTAAGTTTCTTTTTGTAGTATTAGAGTGTAACCATAATTTTGGGAAACAAAACCAATTTTTAACAATGCAAACAATCCATTTTCCCTAAAATCCACACCAAATACGTTACTTTTGTGTTACAAAGTTTGGCTGCCAGTTCTTATATCTGAATGTATGATAGTGCGGCTTTTGATATCTCATTAAAGAGACATTGCTTTAAATCCTATCCTTTATACATCTGGTTTTTTAATCACTCCAATCCTGAGTTACCAGTTTTACTTTTTCTAGCTGTAAATTCAAGAGAAAAGCACCTTGTTTAACTTTTTTTTTAAAATGAAACATAGAACAGCAATCATTCAAACAGCAAAACAAAGACAGACAATTGACATGTGGACAGATTGGTGCACCAAGGGGACAGACAATAGACAGAAAAAGCAGAACTGAGGATCTCTCCAGTAGGAGCCAATAGAGAAAGCAGAATGTCTCCTGATTTTCTCCTGCTCCCAGGAGGGCTCTGAAATAGTCTTTTTCTTTTCTTTTGTTAACACAGCTGGAGAGCAGACAACTGTTTTAACCCTTTCTCTCCCTCATCTTCAAGGTTTAACTTTTCATCTCCTCCTTAGGAGGTGTAGCATTTTTTCATCAATAGTCTTCTCTTGGGGAAACATCACCAATGAAATCTTTTAAGATCCTTTTTCTTAACCCTTAATCCTCATGTCTTGAAGGACTCCTTGAGGCCCTTTAAGAGCAAATCATGTTTGCTTAATGCTTGTCCCAATGATTGTGTTGCTCTATCTTACCTTAACTGGATCAAACTCACAGGTGGGCGACTCTGTGGTGATCACAATGCAGGATCTTCTCTCTTCACTCGCCTTCATGGTGAAGTGTCAATCCTATGCCTGATGGATGTCCATGTGGGAGCAACGTTCGATCGGACCCCCGATCCAAAGGTCCCATATTGGGCGTCAACTGCCCCAGCCCGCAGGGATTCAACGAGACCCTAGGGAAGGGGGCAAAAGAATGAAGGGACAAGAGACACAAAGAACGAGAGCTAGTCTGGGGTTCTGATCAAGCTCTGAAACTTTAATTTCGGGGGCAGGTTATAAAGACACAGCAAAATGGGAAGTTTAAGTGAGGGTCATTGCTTAGGGCTATCCCACTATTGAATTATCATTGTCTAAGATCATTCCACTGTCATATCCTTATTGCCCCAGACCATCTCACTGCCATATCCTTATTGCCCTAGACCATCCCACTTTGTCATAACCGGCTCCCAGGAAATGCCAGTTCTTTAAGTTCCTGAGACTTGAGACCCGAAAACGTCCTTTCTTAACCTTGTGTTGACCAGGTTTCCCAGAACACAGGTAATTTCCTGGGTTTGGCTCCTGGCAAGAGTACACTGGAAATTTTTAAGTTGAGAGGCAAATTTGTTGTTGAGTAAATAATATTCCCTAAATGCTTATAAGGTAGTTGCTTCTGTATTTTTATCTGAGACTATGCTTAAATTTTGCTCTCTCGTGGTTTGCTTACCAAGGAAGTTAAGCATTCCTTTAAATATCATCTGGATGAGGAGACATGAATGTTACCCATGCAGTGATCAATACCTCAGGAAATTTAGTCAGCACTGAGTTAGGTGCTTTATATCCTAATTGCAACTGTTCCTGTACTACAAATTGCGCTTGTTTTAATTTTTCCACATAAAGGGACCAATCCTACTGTGAGGGGAAGCGAACAACACACACACACAAAGGAACAAGCTAACGGAAGACTAAGCTCTGGGGCAGTGAGACCCAGCTCAAGCAGAGGCAGCAGAGGCCCTCTCTGGTGTTCCTTGGAATTAGATGTTACATTAGATACTCTTGCTCTGGTTCATCCTGACCATGGTGGGATGCTTGTTCTGGGAGAGCTCTAAGTTCCAGTTAGATCACATGGGAGCTCGAGGCTCAAACATGTGGCTAGGTGACAGCAGGAGGATAGAGTGGTCTTGGAGTCCCTTTTGGCTCACCCTGTTATGACTTGTCAAGGTGTGCCTGGCAGAAAAAAACCTTTCATCTGTCTATCTACCTATCTATCTATCTATCTATCTATCTATCTATCTACCTACCTACCACCTATCCATCTGTCTATCTATCTATCTGTCTGTCTGTCTGTCTGTCTATCTATCTCTCAATCATCTATCTATCTATCTATCTATCTATCTATCTATCTATCTATCCTCCTAAAAGGTTCCAAGCAATACATTGCTGTATTCCATCTTGCAAAATAACTGACAGAGATTTTTCTCTCCCCTTTCTTGGCCTCCCTTGACGTTAGCTCCCGTGGGTATAAAATTGTAGAAGCTGTCGCTCTGAATATTTTGTTCCTTTGGATTTTAACAAATATCTCGATAGATGTACAAAACATTTTGTCTCAAAAGACTGAAAAGGACCGGGGGGTTAACTCCACTCTCTCACTTACAGCTGTTACCCTTTGATTGAGAGCCCAGGATTCCTGTACTCTGCTTCTATTTAAATAAAACTTGTCTTACCTTCTCAAGCCTCTGTGCTGGGTGCCAGCTGTGGAAGTGGTCCCTTCAGTTGCTTATGGTCAGCAGAGAAACAGTTTACAGGAGCTGAAAAAAGAAAATCTCATCCAGTATGACTTGTCTAGCTGGTCCTGGTTCAAACTTCTAGCATCTGATACCAGGCAGTTTCTTTTAAGCACATTTAAGCTTAGCACAATTTTGGAAAAAAATGTTTCCGGATGACAATGAACTCAGTCCTGTGTACATGATCCAAAAGTCTTTACAAAGTACCTATGACATCATTTATAAAAATGGCATCTGTTGACTGAGAATGTTGAAGATGCAGGTCTAAGGAGAGTGACTGAGGTAATGTGTAGGTGTCAGGATTGATCTAACACAGAAGTTACCTCTGCGGTCGCAAAGTGCAAGTGACATCTCTTGTAAGTGTTGACTGAGAAGCTTTGCTTAAGATCTAGAGGAAAGAGTTTGGAATAGACAAACATAGTAGTCTGGAGGATTCAAGTGAAGCCTGGCCCTACAGATAGCACAGGTCACCAGGCTGCAAACTGCATCCTTTCCCAGCTATTTTGATGGAAAACAGGTAAACATCTCTTTCCTTTGAAGAGACAACCCTGTGTGTTTAACTTTCCTGGTTTCCATGATGCTTACCTGTGAGCCCAAGACCCTCACACCCTCTACGTACCACTAACACCTTGATCTTGGGCTCATGGAACTCAAGGACGGAGAGTCAAATCTCTTGTCAGGTGAATCACGACTCAGGGTCCATTCTACAGCAGCCGAAAAGGAGTGGCCCCAGCCAGCGGCTCTGAGTCTACTTTAGCTTTTGGCTCAGGCAGGGAGGTCAAGAGCATCTCTGGTGGACACTCCTCTGTTGGTTTTATTGACTGTGTTATATAATAATTTTCAACTTGTCAAGCCAAGGAAGGTAGAACTCAAGGTAGGAACTTGCAGTCAGGAGAGAGCACAAAGGAATTAGAGGCTTACTGGCTTGTTGCACTCATATGGTCCAGGCCCACCTGCCTAGGGAATAGGACCACCCACAGTGGGCTGGGTTATATCCTACATCAACTTTCAGTTAAGAGAATGCCTCGCAAACTCACCACAATCAACTGGAGGCAATTCTACAGCTGAGATCCCTTCTTCCCAGGTCTGTCAGGTTGACAACAACCGTCTTCCTCCTCCCTCCCCAGAAGCCGCTGCTCTGAAGACACTGTGTCTCCTTCCCAGCCATATTTATAAGCATCAGGTGGTAATGTTTGCTGGGTTTAAAAAAAAGCTGGTCAGAAACACTGTGCATCTAATTTTTGAAGATCTCTTATATCAATAAAAGCAGGTCTGACACATTCATGTGAACATGGCTCTGACACGCCATGGGACTGATTCTCCACTGACGGGTGTGTTGTTTTCAATTTCTTCCTGTTGGAACACAGGTGTTTTTTCAATGTAGATTGTTGTCAAGGTGCCTGACACAGTACGAATCTATCACACTCTCAAAGCAGCTGGGCCCGCATGCAGGCAAGGGTGTGCCAGCTTTGGTTCTGTGATTCTGAACTGCACAGCGAGGCTGGGCCTCTTACGTAGTTGTATTTATAGTGTATCCCCCCTCCTTTTTATGTCTTTTAAAATTCATGTTGTATTCTCCTCCTCGCACATTTTTTTTTTTTAAATGTAGGTTCTTTATGAGTCCTTGATCAATGACGTAGATGTCAGGTGTTTTCTGTAAAAAGTCCGAATTTCAGTGGTCACCTTCAGGAACCTCCTGAAGGCCAGCTCTGGTTACAACATTAAAGAACATTCTGAAAAGTCATCCCAGTCACCAAGGGACGAGAGACAAAAACAGAATTTGGGTGTGAACCACCACACCAGAGATGAATTTTAGAAAGCACCAGATGCTCTTGACATTCCTGCCTGAAGCAGAGGTGGAAGTGGATTCAGAGCCACTGGCTGTGGCCACTCCTTTCTGGCTATAGTAGAAAGGACCATGAGAAGTGGTTCACCTGACAAAGACTTGGCTCTCCATCCTGGAAGCCCATGAATCCAAGATCAAAGTAGGACACTGCTCCCTGCGTAGAATTGGTTTTGTTTTGTTGAGATGGAGTCTCACTAGATAGCTCTGGTTGTTTTGGAGCTCACTGTGTAGACCAGGCTGGCCTTGAACTCAGCTCTGCCTGCCTCTTCCTCTCAAGTGCAGGGATTAAAGGCATGGGCCACCATACCCAGCTCAAGGGCAAGAGACTGTTTTGCAGCTCTTCGCTGGTGGTGAGTGTGCATGGCATTGCTTGGCTTGTGAACTTGTTACATGGTCCCACTGTCACATGGTCATCTTCTCCTATGTCTCTACTTACACTGTCCTCCCTCTGTTTCTGTGTCCCCTTTCCTTCTCTTAAGGATGCCTACCAGTTGGACATAGGGCTACCCTTATTCCTGTTTGGTTCTATCCCTGTTTATTGAGTTACACCCACACGGAACCTCTTTTCTAAACAACGTCAAATACTACAGACACTGATCAATACAGAACATTTGGAAATCCCCAAGACACCATCTTGGTTCAAGGAGAGGAAGTCTGGTACCCTAGAGAGACAGCGGTTCATCTAGGATGCTGGTGGGTAGCTCTGGCCACTGGGGGGTTTCCAATATCATCTGTCCAGGGCTTTGATCCTACAGCTGCAGGTTTGCTTTTGTGAACATCCAGGAAAAGCCATATGCATCCCGATCTGGTAGGAATGGGCCCTTAGCTTCCTTGAAGATTCAAGTTCACTTCGAGGCCACAGGCTGACTCTTCCAAGGTGGTGACTGTCACCGTGTGATAAGAGCCAAGAACCTGCTGGGGATAGGCGGGGCTGTATGTGTGGTGGGGTGCCCCGCCTGCTGCACGGCTGTCAGCTGCTGTTTCAGACTTATCTCTGTCCCATGAGGTGTGCCTGGGAGACAATCCCTCAGCACAGCACTGCCCACCTACAGACATTCTGGAGCTAGGGATCACTGTGGCTGAGTCCTCTGGGGCAGCCAAAGCTGCGGCTGGAGCTCTTTTTCAAGCTCGGACTTATTTTCCCAGGACACCAGGGTCTGTCCTTTATCCCCCTGTCAGTGGTGGGTGGCTACTGTCTTAGAACTCAAAACCGGAGACTCAACCCTATGCGGGAATCTCCTTCTGTGGTTAATAATATGGCACATTTACATTTGTCCCTGAAAGACAGGGGAAATCCCTGAACCAGTCATGATGTTTGCCTCCTCCCAACATCCCCATCTAGGTCCTGATGATTCAGAAGGGGCTGAGAGGCAAGCATTCACAGGGAGGGAGGACCACGCCTAGCACAGCTGTGGAACGGGCGTGGGTGACAGGTGGCCAGCAGGAATCCCTGGCAACTCAGCCTGGCTTCTGTCTTCTTCCTCCACTTAACTGCTGGCTCAGATAACAGAGAAACCCGAGAGAAGGGAGAGGTGAAACCATGTCTGCCCTTCACCTGCCTCAAGGACTCCGTGTCTATGGGATGCTTGTGGGTGTCGCCGGGCAGGCAGTACCACCGCCATACCCTTGTGACCCCCTCTCATCTAGAAAATTCACGGCCGTGCCTCCAGGTCCATTCAGAACTCACTTTGTCCTGATGATTCTTACATCATAGGTCACAGTTCCTGCTTTATGGCTTTTCACTCCTCTCCAGGCTGTGACCTCTGAGGTTAAGGGATCCGCCAGGTATCATGAGATCCCAGTATCTGCAGGCTGACTGTCTGGTCTATGATCCAGGCTATGTTTATTCAGACAATGCTCTCCCCAGGCTGTATCTCTGATGCCATGACCAGCATGCAGGTTTAGACATGTCCATCAGACCTGACTTCCACTGGTCAGTCAGTGAAGGATGACAGTTCCTGGACATCCCTTTGGGTACCCACTCTTATATTTTCCCGATGTGGAAGCCAGCTTTGAACCGTTAGATGCAGCCATATTGTGGGGCGATGTACAAAATGCACCGCAGGGTTCTCAGGGGGTCTCTGTACGAGCCTACGGATGCTACAATGCTGGACAATGAGGACCAGGCAAGGAAGACTAGTCACCGCTCCTCACCAGACATCTTCTGGGAGGTGGAACACGTTGAACTAACAGCTACTAGCCCCTGCTGCTGGAGTAATGCTAGCATGCACTCTGTCAGCCCAGTTTCTTCTTTCAGAAGCCAGGTCTATTCACCCCAGCCTCATCCACACAAGCTACAGATGGCTGGGTTCCAGTAGAGACCATGTATTGAGAGTAAGGCAGGGCAGACTCGGTAAAGATGAAGAGTCTATATCTGCTTGGGTTAAAAATCTGTGTGGGAGTGGCTAGAGGGGTGGTTTGGTGGTTAAGAGCATTGGCTGCTTTTCCAGAGGACCCAGGTTCAATTCCCAGCACCCACAAAGTGGCTCACAACTGTCCATAACTCCAGTTCTAGAGGATCTGATGTCTTTTCTGACTCTGCATGCTCCTGCATACATGTGGTACACAGATGTACACACAGGTACATGTATACACACACACACACAACTAAATAAGTAAATTTTTTAAAAATCTGGTCTAGAAACCAGAGGTACAGAAAATAGATGGGAGAGGGGACTTTATATGATTTGATTTTAAAAACCAAATATATTAGTATTTTTAATATATTATTTATATATAATTATATATATTTAAATCATATATTTTAAAATATATAGTTATATATTATAATATATATTTATGAGAATTATATATTATACATGTCATATATTTTATTATAATATATTGTATTATTATATTAATATATGAGTATATTTATTAAATATATTTTATTAAAATACATTGAATGAGTATTTAAGCTATTTATTAAAGTATAGCCAATGATAGAAAAAATGACTTTCCTACAGTTTCCACCTTCACAAGTGACAGACGAGGTTGGTGGTGCTGGTGGACAAAGTGGCCCAGGGTCTTCTTCACTGTTGAGACCACAAGACTAAAGTCCCTGGGTAGCCTGTGACTCTGTCCAGTCAGTGACCTTGCCTTACAGCCTCACAGAGCCTGCTTCTAGACTAGGTTCATATATTGATTAACACATTCTGCTTTCAGGCTGATTTGCCATGGCTGTCCCCACCCTTTCCCAGTCCCTGTTTAATTCTTAACCCCCGCCCCCTCCCCCTCCCCTACCCCAATTTAGAATTGGGGAGGAGTCTTCTGGAATTACACTGGAGAAAGTTCAGAGTCCACAGAACCCAGCAAACAAATGGCTATAAAAGGACTTTCTTTGTGACCCTGGACATCCTGTGTGGGGATACTGAAGTTTGCCTGCTGCCATGGAGACCAGAGCCCTCTGGCTAACGCTGCTGCTGGTCCTGGTTGCTGGGTCCTCCAGGGCAGCTGCGGACTACATTGGCCTGTGTAAGTACCTATCTGGTTCCCTCTGTACTAGGCTGGGACCTCTGTGAGAAGGGATACAGAAGACTCAGGCTAACCGAGCTCTCTGTGAGCTTGAAAGGTGGGAAACTGCCTACCTTCCACATCAACTTAATATCACCACTTAACAGGTACGCGGTTTCTCGGGGCAGTCCTACAGAGAGGTTCTTTCTGACCCACTTAGAGACAAGTTAATGGAGGCTCAGAGAAAGTTAACGTACTCGGGACAGCCCTCCTCCTCAGAATCTAGCGGGGTTGGAATCAAGGCCAGGGTGGAGGGATGGCTGGGGCTCATCCTCTCTCATTTCTTTCTTTGCCAGAGATTTCTGAACACACTGAGCATCCTGGCAAGTTACTAGAACAAAAAGAAAAAAAGAAAAGAAAGGAAAGAAACAGTTGAGAAAGCAATGGCTCCAGACAGTTTATAGAAACCTGTTTTCCCTTGGGCACTGGGTCACAGTGTTAAGTGAGAAGAACTCAGAGGCACTGGGTATGACCTCCATCAGGTCACCCCCCTGATCAGGGTGAAGACAATAGGTCCACTGGGGTGCTTTGAAACCCCGCTGCCTGGGGCATGTCAGCTACATAAGAGCATCTGGGAGCTGGCGCTGGGTTGAAGTTCTGAAAGGTCCCTTAGCTCCCTGTCCCATCCCCCACTGTATCGAGGAAGGCTTGACATAGCCACTCCAGTTGGGGAGATAGAGAAGTTTGCTGGGTTTCCACGTAAGGGAAAATCAGTTAACTGATCATGTATGGATAAACATGTAATCTTCCTGAACCAGAAATGCTGGCGGTGGAGGGAGCTCCTACCTAGGACAGGACAAGCTAGCCACCAGGTGGTGGTGGGCTGCAGCAGAGACATTAAAATAATACACATGGTGATTTTCCTTGTGACTTGGTATCTCCCTAGATGCTTTTCACTATGGAGCAGGGAGTCCTTACAGAGCAAACAAGCAAGGGGACTTTGTGTTAAGCTTTATGGGCCCCTGGATTCCCAGGGATCCTGCCAGCTGTAGGGTATCTAGACCTGTGTGTTTTTTTTTTCCTCCTGACCAAGGGAGGGACACTAGGCCAGGTTCCTTGGGTTAGCATTCCTCAGTGAATGCGTGTTGCAGAAATTATTTAATTTTGGCCTGGGGTTTCTACCCTGCCTTGACCACTTAGTCCTCTGATAAAACACACACACACACAACCTTTATATTTATAGTAAGCCTTAAATAGCACGTATCTACCCCCTATGCTATCAGAATCTACTTTCCTATCAATAACCTGAGTTATTACTTACTATGTTTCATCTGGGGTTCTCTTAACTCCCACTGGCTAGTCCTTGGGGCTCACATAAACCATGGTGGTTTCTCTTTCTCCTTCTGTACATTCTTCTTCCTTGTGGCCTCTCTCCACCTGGTGGTCCCTAAACCCTACCTATGTCTCTTCTGCCTAGCTATTGGCTGTTGGCATCTTTGTTTGCCAATCAGAAATAACTTGGGGCCAAGGTGTACATGCAGACTCATCTCTGGGACAACCAGGTCTTGGGGGAAGGGGTTAAATTTAGCATTACAATAGATAGCAAAAGACCAAATCTCTAAAGAGACAAACCACAGCTATCCTTCCAAATCGATGAGTGAACATCGAGTCAGCCTGGACTACATGAGAGATTGTCTTTAAAAAAATAAATATTTTTTATCCTGAGCCAAGTTTGAGTGTCTATGGCCACAAAACTTCCCCTTCCGCCATAGAAGTGGTTGCAAGAAGCTTTTTAGACACAATAAAAGATGGTCATAAGTTAAGGCATTTTTCAAGTACTCTGATGGGGGTGTCAGGGCAGTGGGCAGGGGTTCTGCTACACAAGTTGGTTGTCTCTGGTGGCAGTCTTAGTTTTGGAGGTGGTAGCAGCTAAGGGTCTGTTAAGGCAGTATGTTCTACAGGTTTTACCTGATAGCCAAGAGACGTTAGTCAGATGAAGTGACAGGTGTTAACAGACTATGATGGGAACTACGGATGGCCCAGGATGATTTGGGTTCTACATTCCCACCCTGTCTCACTGTCAGGGAGATCTCCAGGAAGCTTCATTTCCCAACAGACTGCTTTCCTTTAGACATGTCCCATGGGGTAAGAGGATCACTCTCTCTGAACTCAGGGGGAACGGTTGTCGGGGATGCCACAGGAAGCAAGAAAGTAACCCCAAACTACTAGTCTGGCAGCTGACTGTGTTTCATTTGGACAGCTCCGAGCCAATGTATGGTCCCAGCAAAAGTCAGGGTAGACTGTGGCTACCCCTCTGTCACAGAACAGCAATGTAACAACCGCGGCTGCTGTTTTGACTCCAGCATCCCAAATGTGCCTTGGTGCTTCAAACCTCTGCAGGAGACAGGTAAGGCCAGCCAGTGGTGCCCAGGGTGGCTCTGTCCTTTCATGTGGCTGGGGCCTAGCAGGACAACAGTATCACCAGTATTCCTTGACGAGATCTCATATTAGGGGTGTTGGGCCCAGGGCAGGTGGTGGCAGTGGGTGACCCATTCTATAAAATACATAATTGCGTTCTGAAGGCCAAGGAGATGACACAGGGCCAGTTAAATGCTTCTCACATAAGCATGAGGGCATGAGTTTGATTCACAAAACCATGTAAAAAAAGCCAGGTGTGGCAGCCATGTTTGGACCTTCATTGCCGGGGAGGCAGAGACAGGCAGATCCATGGGGCTTGCTGGTCAGCTAGCCTAGCCTAATTGGTGAGTTCCCAACCAGTGAGAGATCCTGTCTGAGTAAGCGAGACCCTCACTGAGTAAGCCAGTGAGATGGTTCAGCAGATAGAGACTCCTATTGGCCATCCTGATGATGTGAATTCGATTCCTGAAACCTACAGGGTGGCAGAAGAGAACTGACTCCACCAAGTTGTCCTCTGGTCTCCACAGGTGCACTGGCATGTCCCCCTTCACATATGCACTCAGAGTACATACACACACACACACACACACACACGGGGGGGAGGGAGAGAAGAGAGAGAGAGAGAGAGAGAGAGAGAGAGAGAGAGAGAGAGAGAGACTGTACAGCTGTGTAGCTGATTTTGAGTCTGTTTTATTTTTTAATTTTTAGCAAACTAGCCATCCATACTCCCTTGTTACCTATGTCTGTGCAGTGCTCACAGCAGACCTGTAGTCAGGTGACTGTGCTTGTGCCCTGTGTGTCCCCACCTCCTACCTCCCTTATCCCTTCCCTGGGTGGAGTAAGTTGCAGAGCAGGTACCCTGAGAATCTCTGGATAGGGCCATGTGCAAACAGCAGATGGCCAGGCACATGGCCATTCTGTTTTACCCAGGTCCCAACCTACTACTTCTTCGGGTAGCCACCCACTGTGAGCCATCTGTCATGTCCAAACACTGGCTCACCTTCTAAGAAGGCTGTACCTCTACAAGGCATCTTCCTGGGCCAGCACTTAAAGGAGCCAGATGTGCTCTTTGGCCTAGGTAACAGAAGGCTGAGTCCCAGCTGAATGGAAGCATACTGCATGCAGCGCCCCCCTCTCCTTCAGCCAGGAGACAGGACTGAGGCTAGTCAGGAGCAGCAGCAGGAGCTGGCCACTGCCCCACAATTGCCAGGTCACTTGCCTCTGGCTCCCTTCCGGGTACTGTTTCACATACCCGCTGCCAGAACCACTGGGGAGGTGGGGGGGGCCAGTTATCTGGTTTGGTAACACCAGAGAGGATACATTTTCTCTTCCAGGCTTCGGGGATTGAGGGAGGGGGGTTCACATATCCACTGTGACCCAGGGGAAGAAGCCAGACAGGTGCTGGCCTCAGCCTGTCTTGGCCTTGGGAAGCCAGGCAGTGCTGTGTGGGAATGACCCAGCTCACCTTGACCCTTTCCTTCCTTCCCAGAATGTACATTTTGAAGCTGTCCAGGCTCCAGCTCAGCACCTTGGATTCCTGCTAATGGTGGTGGCCGAGGGTAGCACTCATCCCTGATCTGCTCTCTGCTGCTGGCCAATAAAGGAGTTGGAAGTCCTGAAGAATAAAGACCTCACAGTCAGCACAAGGCTGCTCTGATTGCTGAGACCTCTACTCTTGTGTTTATTTCTGTGTGTCACTCTCAGGGTGGGGAGGGTGACGGGTCACACTTCATGGGGAGGGGATGTCCCAGGCCTGTGGAGGAACTGATTCTGAGTTGCTGTGATACACTGAGAACAGCTTCAAGTCAGGATCCCTTGAGGCAAGTATTCTAGTTCCTTCTATTGCTGTGATGAAACACTCTGACCAAAATCAACCTAGAGGAAGAAGGGTGTATTTGGCTTACACTTCCAGGGCACAGTTTCATCACTGTGGGGAGTCATAGCGGGAACTTGAACCAGAGCTTGAAGCAGAAACTGTGAAGGATGACCCTTGCTGGCACAGTCCAGGTTTTATGCTCAGTTGAGTTACTTATAAAGCCCAGGCACACCTACCTAGGGATGGTGCTGCCCACAGTGGGCTAAGCCCTTCTATATTAATTAGCAACCAGGACAATCCCATCACCACCACCCTCGCCCCCAGACATTCCAACAGACCAATCTGATTTGGGTAAGCCCTCCATTGAGGACGCTTTCTCAGGTGACTCTAGGATGGGTCAAATTGAGTTAGGGCTAACGAGGGCAGCAGGCGGGTAGAACCGTTCACAGCACACTTCCTGTGTAAGATGTAAAACAAACAAACAAACAAACAAACAAAAACAAAAGCCCCAAACCACTTCTGCAAAATTTAGTAATCTTTGTCTTTCTCAGAGAGAAACTGAACTAAGAGAACCATCTTACATTCTGGTTTGTATTTATCTACGGTCATATTTAACATCTGCCACACTGCAGGTGACAGAGCAGTGGTCTGTATATCACATCCGTACCCAGGTCCACATCCTCTAGGCTGATTGGAATTCTCCTCATTTCCTGATATGGCTTTCTCTGCACTCACTATGGGAAGGTTTGGGAGTAGACATGTCTTTGTGTGCTACATGGCTGATGCCTATTACTGTTCCCAAAGGGGACCGTCTCAGGGTCACGTCATCCATGCTACTGTATGGCTCATTTACACAACACAGGGGCCAGGAAACATTGCTTCTCATTGTGCTTGGGTTTTCTGGTTTCTTCTTCCTGGAAGAGACCTCGGTCCCCTTAACCACTGCACTAGAAATGGTGGTTCTGTGTGATTTTTGGCAAGTCACATTTAAAACATCACACTGACCGATTGTCACATTGACTTCGACACCCAGGGTGCACAGGGGAAAAACCATTAGAACCCACGTCTTAAAGGACCATCGGAGTAAACTCCAGAGACAGACATTTGAGCCTGTATGGTAGGCAAAGCCCCTGTCTCTTCGGCTCCTACTTGCTTTTATAAATAAAGGTTTATTGGAAGCAGGGCCAAGATTACAATGTAGAAGTGGGATACTGTTATCCAAGTGCAGAATTTTGACATTTTATTCAATACATATCTATGTATTACTTTTGATTTTTAAACGCCATGCTCTGTCTTGACAGCTGAGTTTTCTGTACATTTTCATGAGAGGTAAACACTTTACACTGCAATGAACCCTGGTTCCTACCTTACTTTGTGATGTTAGACTTGGGGCATTCACCTTTGTAGTGACATTTTTGAATTTTGGTTTCTTTAAAACAACAACAACAACAACAACAACAAGACAGGAACATTGTAAGAATGTGCTTTCATTTCAATCCCATGTGTGGGATAGTGGAGCTGCTTGTGACTGTCCGCAGCAGCTGACTATGATTTGCCTCGTGCTTTAGCAGAGGCACGGTTTTGTCAGCTGCAGATAATTCCTGTGATTGTGTGATGTTTGGAATTTCGGAAGCTTGTCAGAGGGTATAGAAACTGGAGGGCTTTGAAAGAGAAGGAGAGTGGGTGGTGTTGGTCAGTTAGGGGGCTTGGTTGCGGTTTGTTAGTAGCCATGGTCAAAGAAGAAACAAAAGGAAAGAAATTAGATACAGGGACCTCTTTTCCCTCTCCCTCTTTATTTTTTCTCTTCCCTCCATCCTTGTTTTTCTCCTATCTAGTGTTAGGAGGGGTGAAACCAGGCAGGGGGATAAAGGGATAAAGGAAAAAGAAGACACAAAGTAGCAAAGACGAACTACACCCTTTAAAGCTCCCGGTGCATGAGTAAGAAGATGCCCCAGGCTTACATTCAAGATGATACACAGGAACTCTTTCTATAGACACTGTATTCACAAAGCCCCCAACTTAGAGAGATGCTGTCATGATATCTTTGTTTAGAATCCAAAGGAGTTCTTCAACCTGACCGCCTGCTAACATCAGGAGGAACACTTGGGTTTACCTGCCTCTTAACTACTAAGCCCTGTCTGTCTCTAGTCCAACCTTCCCTTTTTAAGTGAGATCTGAAGGTATTCGTTTGATTACTCAGCTCTCTGGTGCCCGCTCCACACTGTCATGTAGGGTAAATCCCTGGCTTCTTTTGCCCTAGTCCCTGCGCTGCTTGGTGAAGGTGGGACCCAGGCTGAGCCTCTGAGTCGGGGAACTGGTCGGTAAACCCAAGCATGGTGGGAAGCTTCTTTGGCGTCCCATTGCAGAGGTGTCATCTCAGTGTCAAGAAATTAGATTAAACAGGTCTTAGAGAACAAGAGAACATGATCACAGAGGCTGGAGGCAGCCAACCCTGGGCAGAGAACATGGTCACAGAGGCCCCCACGAGGGAGTCAGCCATCCCTGGGCCTGCTGTGGAGAACGGACGGAGACTGATGGAGAAGTCCCTGGCCAGGGTCAACATCACAGAGTCCTCCAGGCTGGCAAGATGGGTCAGGTTCTGTCTCCTCACCCACAACTGGGAGGTCAGGTTTGGTTGATTTTGGAGGTGAAGTACCACCCCCCAGCTCTCCCTGACATGAAAAGTCCATGTTTATATTATACAAATAAAATATAAACCCAGTTCCAGAGGAACTTTTTGTAATGGTCTGTAGGATCTGAATTTCTCAGTCATAGCTCGGCTATATTAACCTTGGCCGTGTTAGTCTTGCACTGGTCATCAGCACTGGCCACCTTCCTGGTCCTTAGTCAAGCCGTGGGGTCACCATCTCCTTGAGGTGGAAAACCCTTTCTCTGTGAGGCAGATGCATCCTTTGCTTTCTGGGGGTGCAGCAGGCCTGGCCCTCTCTCTTTTTGCTTACAGCACCTATCCACCTGTCTCTGCCTGGGTTACTATGGTAACTCAGGATGCTATCCTTCTTCCTCGGGGTCTTGAGTAGGATGGCGTAGACTTAGGTGAAAGCAATCTGACAACATCCCAGGAGCTGTGGAGTTCACTATAGAATTTCTGGGAGCATCTTCCAGGCCTAAGTGAAGCCAGCTGTGAGGCCACCAGGACAGAATCAGAACCTCGAATAAAACTCACATGGCATCATACCGCCCTCTGCTGGCAGCCTGGAGTAGTGGCTGTTCCTCACCTCGAATTCTCTGATCTAGCCTACTATCTAGCTTCCGGTTTCCCTGCCCCTCTACAGTATTCAATCCCGAGCCGACCACTCCCTTGAGTAACCCTAGCCTGTGTGGTGTCCTACAATTGTTCATTCTTTCTGACACTATCAATGGAGCCAGTGCTGAGTGCTGAGACCTTCCCAGCTGTGACTGGTAAGCCTAACATTACCCCACAGCATCTTGTAATCTCCAGTGGGAGACATGGGACTCACACGGGCCAAAGAAAAGTATCTCCTATGGTCTTAGTTAGGGTCTTACTGCTGTGAGCAGACACCATGACCAAGGTAACTTTCATAAGGACATTTAATTGGGGCTGGCTTACAGGTTCAGAGGTTCAGTCCATTATCTCAAGGCAGGAACATGGTAGCATCCAGGCAGTCATAGTGCAGGAGGAGCTGAGAGTTCTACATCTTCATCTGAAGGCTGCTAGCAGAATACTGACTTCCAGGCAGCTAGGATGAGGGTCTTAAGCCCATGCCCACAGTGACACACCTACTCCTACAAGGCCACACCCACTCCAACAAGGCCACGCCTCCTAACATTGCCACTCCGTGGGCCAAGCATATGCAAACCATTACGCCCTTCTAAGCCCATTTTCATGCTGTTCCCTGTCTAAGGCTTGGGGTAGACATAGTCTAACTGCATTGCTCTGCGAGTGTTCAGAAACTCGGGGTGAATCTCTCAGTGTCACATGAGTGTGGGGATGAGGCTGGCTTTGAGTAGATGCAAGGTCAGAGGTTGAGGGAGTCTGTGTCACCTATAGACTCTTGCCTCTGCCTGGGACTGTCCAGGGTCCTGTCTGCTCATGGGGGCTTCACATCTGTTGTCATGATTTGAACCCAGGCCATGTCCTGCGTTGCATCCTGACCTAGGTTGTGTCCTGGTTTGCCTCTCTGTGACTACGATGAACATCATGTGACTCAAACCAAAACAACTCAGGGTCCAGGGGAGGTTGATTTGGTTTATACATTACAGCCCATCACTGAGGGAACTCAAGGAGAGGCAGAAACCTAGACACAGGAACAGGGGTCACAGAGAAACGCTGCTTACTGGCTGGCTCCCAGTGGCTTGCTTAGCCTGCTCTTTTATACAACCCAGGACCACTCGCCTAGGGATGGCACCACCCACAGTGGGCTGGACCCCCCCACACACACATCAAGGTCCCCTCTTCCCAGATGCTTCAACTTTTTGTCAACCTGGCCCCCCCCCCCCCAAAAAAAAACAGCCAGGGCTTTGTTGTTGTTGTTTGTTTGTTTTTGTTTTGTTTTATTTTCTGGCTTACATTGTCCTGCATTTACCTAGCATGGAGCTTTATGGAAACGTGTCCTTTCTTAGCGTAGTGATGCCCCCACTACACGGCTGCCCATTCAGCCTGCGGGACAGGGCTCCTGTCCTTACAGGTGGCCTGGTTTTAGTGATTGCAAAAACACCCTCATTACATCCTTTGGGGTGTGGCCATGCCAACACATATTGCATTAGATAGTTTATCCCATGATACTTAATAGGAATGTGTATATTTTGCAGAAGTTTGTATGCAGACTTGACTATAGAGTGTGATGTAATATAGCAAGGAGGCGGTTCACTCTGTATGTGTGTGTGTTGTGTGTGTGTGTGTTAGCTGGAGTTCATGGAATTCACTAGAAGAACAGAATGCACGTATATTATAATAGGGTGCTTCAGTAAATTGTCTTAGACCATAGGGGCACTTGGGAAGCAAAGGCAGAAAGATCACTGCAAATTCAAAGCCAGCTTGGTCTAGACAGTGAGTTATAGGCTGGGCAGGACTACCTAGTGAGACCCAGCCTCAAGCAAGCAAGCAAACAAAACAGAATGTGTAACTATCAACATCATACACACACACACACACACCACTGCTCTGTCAATTCCCCACTGTGGCAGAGTCTGAGATTTGAAGTGTGTTGCCACAGGCATAAGCCCCCTTGGTCCTGCCCATTGCTTCTGAGATGGCGTGTCCCCTTCCAGGATGACCCTGTTGTTGTACGTCTAACCTTCTTCCTGGCACAGAGATAACTAGATACCTTTCTTTGCAGCTGTCTTTGCCCCCACTGCCTGGCTGCTGCAGCCTAATTTGTGACTCCACCTCCCTAACCCTGCCTCTAACTCTAATCTGCCTCTCCTGTACTCTTCCAGAGGACAGATCTGCTCCACACAGTGTATAACTCCAGTGACCACTAGAGGGCGCCCTTGGGCACACACAGGCATTTGCCACTGTCTTTTCAGACCCATCAAAGGGGATGGCACTTGGTATCCTAGGAGAAGAGACTGTGCTGTTAACATCCCAGAGACCTGTGAGCCTGTGTGGTCTCCCCGCACCACCCCCCTCCCACTTCCATTTAGAAACGTTAGGTGGGAGCTTTCAGTGCTGCCGGCGCCTGGAGAAACGAGGAAGGTTTAGCCATGGAGACGTGGGACGTCAACAGGAGCACCATGCTGGCTGCTGGAAGCAAGGATTACTCATAAAGAACCCCAGCAGGTCATAGCTAGGGGGTTCCCTGACTAGTCTCGGCATCTCTGCCTCTCACTATGAGGGACCTCATAGAAGTATAGAGTTCTTTCTGGAGCCTAGACCTTATGATTCAGTGAACATAAAATAGACATGACCCCTAACTGGACATAGTTCACTCCACACCAAGGTGCAGGTGCACAACATCCCGGATGTCTGATGATGCTGTCTGGTTCATTCGGTGTTGACAGGCAGAGACTAGCACTGTTTCATCGAGAGGGGCCCGCACTGAAGGAGCTGTGGGTTAATGTCAAGGTTTGCTGTTCTGTCTATGGAGTGGTGTTGGATAGTTTTATGTCAACTGGACACAAGCTAAAATCATGAGGGGAGGGAATGCCTCCATAATATCAGATCGTAGGCAAACCCTTAAGGCATTTTCTTAATTAGTGATTGACAGGGGAGGGCCCAGCTCAGTGCGGTGGCTCCATCCCTGGGCTAAAGGTTCTGGATTCTATAGGAAAGCAGACTGAGCAAAGCATGGGGAGCAAGCCAGTAAGCAGCACTCCTCTATGGCCTCTGCGTTAGCTCCTGCCTCCAGCCTCCTGTCTTGAGTTCCTGCCCTGCCTGACTCCTTTCAGTGATGAACAGTGATATGGAAGTGTAAGCCAAGTAAGGCCTTTTCTCCCCAAGTTGCTTTGGTCATGGTGTTTCATTACAACAATGGTAACCCTAAGACAGGAGTCCACACCTGGGCCACGCCCACAATGCTCTGGGCCACGCCCACCACATTCTGGGCCACTCCCACTACATTCTGGGCCACTCCCACCACATTCTGGGCCACACCCTCCACGTTCTGGGCCACGCCCACCATGTTCACCGTTTGTAGGGCACCACAAGAGCTACTGGAATGTATCTTTTTGGTTTTGTTGCTGTTTTGTTATTTTGTTTTTCAAAACAGTGTTTTTGTGTTTAACGTCCCTGGCTGTCCTGGAACTCACCTTGTGGACCAGGCTGGCCTTGAATTCAGGTAGGTTCCCCTGCCTCTTAGAGTGGACCTTTTTGATCTGTCTGTCAGGGTCTCTGCTCTGTGTCCTAGAGGAAGGAGCAAGGTATAGTTTAAACCTTGGCCCTAAGCCATGGCGACTCTTCAGGGTGAATTCCAGCAGGTCCCCTGGCTGAGAGCTCACGGAGCCCAGATCTAAAAAGGATCAGACACAGCCGCGTGAGAACTGCCCGGCTGGCTGGCAGCTGCTTCCCAGATCTTGAGCCTAAGCCTGAAATCTATCTCCTGCAGAAGCAGAGCCCTGAACAGGGCACCCCCGATGCAACTGCTAGGGCACGGAGAGGAGCCATGGGCAGAGCTCTGGGAGTTGTGGTGGTGGCGGCTTTCATGTTCCAGGGGCTTCTGTTGGAGACCAGTGTCACATGTTCACAGCAGAGGACTGTGGGTAAGACATCTAAGGGAACACAGCCTAGAGACAGTTGCAAAGAAAGTGCTACAGAGTGCAGGCCAACTCCACAGTGGGTCAGACCTTGCAACCAATCAGAACTCATTACCAGGCAGACACACCCATCTTCCAAACCTCAAACAAATCACTTGGAGCATTTGACATCGAACACACATAAAAATTTTATATAAAATACTTTATTAGCAGTTTTATGTCTTCCGAGTGTCTAACTTTATATTGACACAGTCCGCTCCTCGAGCTCCCCTGCTGGGTTCTGTTGGTCTGTCTGTCACATTCTCATTCTTGTTGAGTTGGTATTCATCAACAGCCTTGATGGGTTTTCCATTAGAGGCCTTCGTCTCCTGCGCCGTAGGCATGGATGGATTTTGTCGTTCCTCCTTGGAGTAAAGGTGATGGGGAAAGACTGGGAAGTTGCTAAGCTACTGACGTGAAGGGATGACATGACAGAATAACACTATCAGACATGTGCAAGGGCAGGCCTGCACATGTGCACATATGAGCGTGCACATAAGTGCATGTGCAAAATCACGGCTAGACACTCAATCACAAAGTACACTGACGCCAGTGAGTCTGGCCTGAGATGGCCCACTAGTGCTGTCTTGGGAAGCTCAGCTAAGGTAGGAAAGAACGGGCCCACCCTCACTGAGACGAAGGCAAGGTAGACTAATGATATTCATCATGGGCACTTGGACGTAAATCCCTCAGGGGACAGAGAGCAGACTGGCCTCTCCCCTCCACCTCCTCTTTAGTGGCAGAGTGACTGACCAGGTAGGCAGCCACTGCACCCGAGTTACATTTGTCTAATTCCTTTCAGCCTGTTCGCACAGTTTGAATAATGATTGCTTGGAAAAGCCAGAAAGCAGGGACTCTGAGGTCTGACAGGAGCTTAGTTCCTTGCCAACGTCTCCCCAACCCAATGCTACACAGAGAAGGAGAGAGAATTAACTGCCCACTGGGGTAAGCCCTGAAGGAAGGTCCCTTCCCTGGCCTCGGGGCCTGGAAAATGGGGGTGGGGGGGATCAGACCAATTAAGGTTTGATGGATGACTATGGGATGGAGAAGCCAGAAGGGACTACACAGTGCCCAAGGGATGGTGTTCACCTCCAGTCTGTTTTTCTGTTGTCAGAAAATTCGGGGGTTTTCTGCTTTGCAGATATTGCTCCTGGCCTTGGGTTGATAAAAACATGACCTTTCTCGGGATTTCTAAGCTTTCTGTTCCATTTTCTGGTCTGAATGGGTGCCTCTTCCCACCTCCGGTAAGGGAGATTCTTGCCCCTACTGTGTGCAGTGTTCACTGACTCCTCCCCCGATCCCTAGAAGTAACACCAGAGAGTTTAACTCTCTCTGGACAAAGGGTAGAAGAGGACATAGGAGAGGCTGTGTGCGTGTGTGTGTGTGTGTGTGTGTGGGGGGGGTGGGTTTGACAAAGAAAGGGGCTAGACAGGTTAGCAGCCCCACCCTTCCACCCAGCCTTTTCTGAGCCTCAACCTGACAGGACCCCACAGGCATCTCTCTCTGCCGAGGTGCTGGTAAATTCTGTCTTTGAGCCTTTGTTTTCTACATGGGGACTTTTGTTTTTATCAGCTAACGTGAAAAGGTGGTGTAGCTTTTAACCCAAAGTAATCCTTCAACTGAAGGAACTCAACTAGAGAGGAAAGGAAGGCTCCCAGGGAACTCAACTGCAAGGGAAGTCTTGACTTTAACATCAGTGTCAGGAGGGTGCACACTTCCGGGTATCTGCTACCATGACTGAGACGAAGGGGAAGAGGAAGAAAAGGAAATGGTCTAGAAATCTAGAGAGCATCTCTGGGATCCAGGCTATGTATGGGGGATAGGCAGAGCCACACACCATGGTCCCTGTGGACACTGGATGAGGGACAAGGATGCAGCATCCCCTAGTATGGCTGTCACCCTCCCTCAAGTCTTTAGAACAAGTGAGTAGCGCTATCCTGCTGGCTGATTTCAAACCTCTCACCTATTCTGGTCAATATCCTTTGCCAACTACCTGGGTCACCCTGACCCCTCCAGCAGCCTGCCAGCTCTGGTATCCTGAGCTCAGACTCTGCCCTGTGGAAGGACCCCCCCACCCCCACCATGGCACCCTCACTTACTTAGGAGCAGTGACAAGCTGTTCACAGTATCAAGGACAAACTTGGACAGGAAAGAATTCCTCCAGAGGCCAAGGAGCCCTTCCAGATTTGAAACATGGCCTACCCTGCCTGTGATTGACAGCATAGTGGTCTCCAAGGAGAGACCCAGCCCCTGGCAGAGCCTGCCACGCATGACCCATCATACCAACCCATACGTGGAGCCGTGGATGGAATGGGAGTGGGTTCTTCGGCACCTACCTCACCAAGCGCCAGACTGAGGTCTGCCCACCCAACGCCCATTCCTCTCAGCTCATAGCTCACCGCTAGCCAGTTCCAGCCTGGACGCCATACCTAATATCTTGAAATTAAATGAAGACCTTTTGTTTTCGGTTTTTTTTTTTTTTAATGAAGACTTTTTATAAAGGTGAATCGTTGTCCCTGGTTAAAAGCTTGAGTCTAGAAGGCAAGGCCGTGTGTGTATAGAACAAGCAAACTGAAAATTACATCGTAATAAGCATTTCAATCGTGTTCTCTATAAAAAAGATCTAGGAGTGTAAAAAATAAAAAGAATCTCTAGAGAGTTCCAAAGCACGTCGTCCTCCATGCGGTAAGTAAAATTCGGACCCTTGTCATTCTCTACAGATAAGATACGAAAGCGTCAAGGCCACAGCCGAGGGAGGAATCTCAGGACCTGTCAAGACATGGTCTAGTGCAATTACTCACAGGTGGGGAAAACTGAGGCTCGCAGGGGTAAACTACCCACAAAAATAGAGACTTTTGTAGGAGATGAATCCTAGGGTGGCGGTGCTGTGTTTTCGTAATGGGGGTGGGGTTATCCATGGCGCCTCCCCTTCCACTTAGCTGGCCTGCCTGTCCTTGACACCCCATTGCTTCTCCCAAGTTGGAGGGATAAACCCGATGTGTCCCCAGGCCGGCTTCCCAGGCTCGGTGGAGGTAGTTAATGTGATTCATGAAGAAAGGGAAAGTGAACTTTAAAAACCGACAGGGTGGATCAAGTATTTCTTGGGTAACATGAAAGTGGTCTGGAAACCTAGGAAGAGTTTTAAGCCCATCTGGTTTGCTTAAAATAAGAAGCACATGAGAAAGAAAGTCTGGAAGGAACCTACCAACTTCCCCCAGCACTGTCTGCATTGCGTTCTGTTGCGTTAGTCCCTGCTGGCCCAGCGCAGCTGGTGTGGTGTCTCCCTCACCTGGACCCTGCGTTTGACCTTCTCTGGTTTTTGTCTGTGAGCCCCACTCGGTGACTGTGTTTGGATTCTTCCATTTCTAAGCATAACACATCTTTTTACCCTGAATAAGTCCTCGAGAAGTACTAAAAAGATACAATCTCTGAAGTGGATGAAAATTCATCGACTTTGGCTCGGAAAGTGACTTCATCAGAAAGGAGAGGAACTTTTAGAAGGCTGAGACCTTAAGAGAAGACAATCCTCAGGCGGAATCCGCGCCCTCTACGTGTGGACTTTCCCCCAAAATATCCACTTCTTTGGGGACCAACTTGGCCAATACTCCTCATCCAGGGCCAGTGTGTTCTGGACTCCTGGAGGAATCTACTGAAGAAGCCTCTTGACTCCAGCTGGAGCAGAGGATAACATTCTATGCCAGTTGTATTTTGAATCCCACATGTCAAAAAAAAAAAAAAAACAAAACAAAACACCCAACCATCCTACATCTTCCTAGTTAGAAAAGGAAACGAACAGTTCCAACCTGGCGGGCAGAGGCGCCAAACACTGGTCATTGTCAACCTGCGTGGCCTCCAGGTTGGGTTGGGAGAGTCTGTGTCACCAGGAGCAGGTGCGCTGCTACTTCTCAGTAGTGCCCTTGGTCACAATGTCTGCTTTGCCTCATTGTTGGCTTGGAGGTGTTTTTACCTCTCAGCTCGGATTTTGTATCTGAGGACGAAATAGGCAATGAGCCGTAGGGAGATGAAGAAGATGCCCAGAACAATGAAATCCAGGTACAACTTCGCATTCTCCACATCCAGCTCCCGCAGGATGGCCTCTGACTTCTGGAAATGGCACGTCTCCGAGATGTCGCAGTGCAGGTCCTCTCGGTCCAAGCCGTAGATGGACAGGATGACCCCCTCGAAGCCGTATCTAGGAAAAGAAGCACCAGGTATGAAGGGTAGTACTGGCTGAAGGTCTCTAGGCTGGCTCTCCATGCTCAGTGGGCCTCCTCCGCTGCACCACTTCCTGACTTTATGGCAGCTTCCTAAGTTGGCCCTTGATCAGATCAGCCTCCTACCTTTGTTCCCAGTCCTGTTTCTTCCAAAGTCACCAGAGGAAATGCAAAATGGAATGAACCTTGCTTAAGGCACTGGGGCAATAGCTAGCTAGCTAAATAAATAAATAAATAAATAAATAAATAAATAAATATCTTTGGCTTCCTTCTGAGCCTGTACACCTTTTCTCTGTTAGGTCCTGTTATGGGTTTGGATATCCTGGCAAAAACACTGGAGTGTTTAAATAAAGCCTCTTTGGACCAGCCTTGTTTTGCAGAACAAAAGGAGGGATCTTCAGATGAAAGGCCCTGGTGTCCAGTTTCCCAGGATTGGCAAGCACACAGGCAGCTGAAACTCTGTACAACGGCTTTGTGTCTGTCTTGTTCTCCTAAACAATGTAGTGGGGTCTAAGCTGACACTCTAGGAAAGAAACGCTTGTTCCCAACTCGGACCTTTGTGACTCAGGGAAAGAGCTGCAGCTGAGGGGTCGGGGGTGAGGACACAGGCCAAGTACTAGGAGTGGCCATTGACTGCCCAGGGAATGCATGGTGTGCAGAGCCACTCAGCAGAAGGGTAGAACTCTGGTAGACCCTGGACCCAAGTTGCCAGAAAATTCTTGTTGGAAGGTACTGGGGTGTTTCAGAGAGAGCATACTGCACCCTGGGTGCTTTGTTCAGGTTTTATAACCAAGACCTCACTGTGGCACTTTTTCCATAAAATACAGACACTTCCTTGGGAACCCCCAGAATATGAGGGCATGCCATACCATCTTCAGAGCATCGTGTGCACTGGAGAGGCACAAATCAAAGAGAAACATAAAGATATCTTTGGAGTCGGGATGCTGATTTAGTTCCATTACCGCTCAGTTCTTGGACCTGCCCCTTCCCCCCACCCCGCCCCTGCTGTCACTGCCCACAGGTACCTGACATAGGAGATGTAGGACATCCACTGCAGGTAGGCTGGGATGGTGTCAAAGCTGACAAAGAATCCGGAGAAGAGCAGGACGGGGATGGCTGTCACTGGACCCACAAATGTTGCAACCTGTAGTGAGACGTGAGTGGGACGTGAACGGCACTCACTGCAGGGGGGGCAGGGATATCCCACCCACTCAGGTGACCCCAAGGAAATCCCAGTGGCTGGAAAAAAAAGTGTGTCAAAGGGCCAGAGTCTTTCTGGGCTGGCCAAGACCAAGATGGTGGCCAAGAATTCTGTTCCCTGGTAGGGCCAAAAGTTAATCTCCTGAAGAGAGGCCCTGAGACCCCAGCTGAGGAAGGGTGCTGACCAAAGTAAAAAGCATTTCCTTAGGGCAGAGGCCAATATCTTCTGGGAGTGGTCTCTGAGGAGTCTTAGTGAGCAGTTTATAGCTGTCCCTGGAGCTGACAATTGGGTAGGGCCACCTCTCTGGGGGTGTGTGTGTCCCACCTAGTGGCAAAGATGCTGTCATCAACCTGCTGTGACACCAAATGCCAGAGACAGGTTTCAAGGACCCCATGGGGACCCACTAGATGGACCCCTCCTCTAGGGTCCTGTTGTCCCCTGAGAGCTAAGGGCAACACCCAGCAGGGTGGCAAGCAGCAGCTCCCACTGGCCAGACTCTGCAGGAGACTCTAAGGTGTGGCTGCAGTGTGTATTGTTGTATGTTGTGTGTATGTGTATGTGTTGTTTATCATGAGCCAAAGGATGTCCAGCACTTAGTCAGATACACCCTCTGGGGTCCAAAGCTCTAGGGGAGAGTCTGAGAAGGGAATTTGGGGGGGGGTCAACATTAGGGGATAAAGCCATCTACTGAAACAGCATGGTTCTGATGTCTGTGTGGGACTGGCAGGGTGCATAGGCCACATTGAGGTGAGAGGTCATCATGGCGGTGACAGATGCTCTTCCATAGGCCTTATCTGGGGCTGGGATGTCCTACGCCCTTCTCTGGGGTGCTGTCTTTGGCCCTCATGACAATAGTATGAGACAGATACCTCAAATGCCTCCACCTCTGAGTGAGGAACCTGGACCCTGGAGGCCAGGAAACCACTGTTTGGGGATACTAAAGATGAACTGGGAAGCATGTGGTACCCAGGAGCTCTTGGAACATGGCACGGGAACCTCAAGAGCCTCCGATGGCTTTGGTCTGTAAGGGCAGGGGAGGTGGTGACTGGGGATTGGAGACGAGGCAAAGCTCAAGGACACAGAGAAGGACTACGTGAGGCTCTGGGTGAGGTGAAGAGTGGGTATCTACCACTGGTGTGCCCAAGGGTGGCCAAGTGGGCCTACTGAGGCAAGGCTAGAGGTGTGGAGAGCCTGGCCTCTATGCTCAATTGTGTGATGCCAACCAGTCAAGGCATCTTTGGTCCTAAGCCTTCCCTACCTGTAAAATGGGCTCTTGAGGTGGGCTTGGTATGACAGGAGCTGACATTGAGAACTCATGTCTGGGTATGTGCAGTGCGTAGGCACAGCCACCCTGCAAGTTCCTATTGTAAGGTGGCCACTGAAGGCAACGCTAATTCGTTCCTATGAGAACAGCCTAGTAAAGACGCCTAGAAGTTAACAACAGAGTTAAGGGTCCAGGGGATCACTGAGCCCCATAGTACCACGTTAGACCAAGGAGACAGAAGCTCAGCACTGCTCAGCACTTCCTTGGCTATACCTGCAAGGATGTAGATGCAGCTCCAATCAGTAGGCCTAAGGACTGGGCCACCAGCGAGGTCATGGTACCCAGAGCGGCAAACAGCACGAAACGCACAGCGTCCGACGGCTGCGACGTCATCCAGTACACAATGCTGCAGTAGGCCACGGGGAACATGATCTGCAAGGTACAGAGCCTATGTCCCTGGGGGGATCTGCTCGTCTCCCACCCCTGTGGCCCTTTCTCTTGCAGACCCCACAGATCCCACCAAATCCTGCTTCGCTTCTCAGCAGAACACTAGCGGAAACCGGTCCCGCCCAGCTCTGTGCGGTGTGGAGAATGTCGGCTCCCTCTTGCAAGTCACTGGTGGCTCGCCTACCTGAAAGGGGACATCAGCCATGGTCTTTGCCAGGTAGTAGGCTTTTAGGCTGTACCAGTAGTTCAGATGCTCTCGGAGAAAGACACTCATCTCCAGGGGAACTACAATAAGAAGGCGGAAGAGACTGGTTGGGTAGGCACAGCCAGGGATTCAGATACGCACATAGATGACCTTGGGCTGAGCCCTGGTGGTTCTGACCTACGTGGCACACAGTGTGGGTCCCCAACACTCCAGTACTCAGACTTTTAAGAAGAAAAAAAAAAAAGATGAAACCTATATTCACTGGTCTAGAAAAAAACCAAAAACAAAACCACCAGCTGTTTCTCGGATCTCAAGAGTTACATTTTTAATCCCAGCACTTGGAAGGCAGAGGCAGGCAGATCTCTGTGAGTTCGAGGCCAGCCTGATCTACGGAGCGAGTTTCGGGACAGCCAAAGCTACACAGAGAAACCCTGTCTTGAAAAACTGAAAAGGTATGTTCTATGATAGTTTGAATGAGAAATGTCTCCTGCAGGCTTCTGTATATGAACACTTGGTCCCCAGTTGGTTGTATTGTTTGGGGGAAGTTATGGAACCTTTAGGAGGCGGAGCCTTGCTGGAGGAAGTGTGTCACATGAAAGGGGGCGGGGCTTCAAGGATTGATAGCCTTGACCCATTTCCTGTTTTCACTCTCTGCTTCGTGTGTGCTTCCTTCTTGTCCCTGTGCGCACGCTGCACCTTCCCCACCATGACAGATGCTGGTTCTTGGACTGTGCGCCCAATAAACGCTTTCTTCCCTAAGCTGCCTTTGTCTGTGATATTTTATCATAGCAGCGAAAAATAAATCAATCCAAGTGGTCCCATGAAGACCTAGAGTGGACCAAGTCCCTGAGAACACCAAGTATCCTCACGGTGGCTAGTGGGACCATCCTGGCCAGTCCTATCTCTGATGGGCTCACCGGCTCTCTAATCCAAAGAGGCCAGAGCTGGCCATCCAGGCTGTCTGAGTAGCTGAACTCTACTGGTCAGGTGGGCACAGCCAAATTGAGGGGTGTTTTAAATAGCGGACTTTGAGGGAATTACCTTTCACCATGCCTAGTTACCTTTCATTGAGATTTGATCATCTGCACTAAACATAGTATTTGTATGTGTATGTGTGACACATACATGCAGAGCCCATAAACCAGAGGCACTGGATCCCCTAGAGCTGAAGTTATATGTGGCTATGGGACATTCAACACAGATGCTAGAAACCAAATCTGGACCCTCTAAAAGGGCATTATGTTCTTTTAACCACTGAACCCGAATCTACTATACCATAGTTTCTTACCCAATACTAAACCCAACCCAACCCGTTTTGTCAATATATAAAGGTTGAATCTGAAGCATCAAGACACTGTGGGCCTGTAAAAGCTACACATGGTCAAGGCAAAGCCTCAGTCCCCAAGCCTGGGCAGGAGTCCCAGCTAGAAGGGAATGGACACTCACAGGTCAGGACGGTGGGCATGAGGGCGGCAAACATTAGGAAGAGCATGGAGAAGAACAGGAAGCCAGAGTTGCTCAGAACCTTCTTGGCTTCGTTCCCAATCCCCAGGTACAGCAGGCCGATGAGCAGGCCGATCCCGATGTGCGAGGTGATTCGGAGGTGTGTCAGGACCTAAGGGCAGGCACAGCTTTTACCCAGTGCACAGGAGAGAGAGAGGGAGGACAGGGCCAAGGCCACCGGGAACATCGGATTCTGATTCCTAAGACAGCAGAGCATACGAGACATCTTCCCTTTCCTCCGGGGGAACAATCAGAGTCCTTATCAAATACACTCATGTGCACGCACGCACACACGCACGCAGACCTCACGTACTACTGAAACAGAGCTTACTATGCTTGGTTGCTTCTATTGAAATCTGGCAAACGGGGCCAGTCTCCATGCAGAGGGGACAAAGCAATGCTTGAGACCCTCACTAGCTGTGGTGTGGGTTGCTATGAGCATCTGAGCCCATATGGTAAGCTTCATGTCTTCCAGCTCAGGGCCCTGTGGCTATACTGGACTTCAGGCTCCCCAGGCAGGCTGCCTAGTGACCACTGGACCACCGTGTTATCAAACCCCCATCATCTCCTTCCTCTCTCTGTGCTTGATCCCAGTCCTCGGTCTCCCTCTGGCACTTTCCCATAGGTCCATCCTTGAGCTATCCAGTTTGGGGTGTGGAGTGGGAACAGAGATGGAGAGGCCAAGCCCACCTCCACCAGTACAGCACATGTATGACACCAGCAAGACACACACTGGTGTCTTGCGAACACAGGCGTCTTGGGGCCTTTTGTTACCGCAGCACAACAGTGGTAGCTGACTGATGCCAACTGAGAAACAGCAACTTGAAAGCGTGCTTGGAGGAAGGGGGGGGTGAGGAAATGGACACCCTTACCGAGTCCCGCATGATGCTGAGGAAGGTCCTCTTGAAGAGGATACAGAACTGCGTGAGGCAGCTGGCCGAGAAGCTGTGGCAACCTTCCATGGAGGCAGAGTCCTGAGGAAGCACAGCAAAGATGGTGAGTAAGCCACTTGCTTGCCACACCCTCCATGCCCAGGAAGGGCCCTGTTGTAGTAGGGGCACGTGAGCTACCCACAGGACCCGTCTCCAGACCTCTCCAATCCCATCACCTGCTTTACCTCTTCAGCAGGCCGGTGCCAGAGAAATGGGTTCACGTCGGTGTCGCCCCTGAGATCTCTCTTATAGTCAGAGTCACACATGCCCTCCTGCACGGCTCGCACCAGGCGACCGTTCTGGTCCCCGTACTCCCCTGATGCCACTTCCATGACTGCGGGAGACACAGAAGGTGAAGTGAGGCAGGGGCTTCTGGGAAAAAAATCACCCAGGTGCTGATGGGAACCAAAGGTCTCTGTCATTCGGTAATAGCACAGCCCAAATGGCAATAGGGAAAGCTTTAAAATGAGTTACGGTGCTGGCTGACAGCCACGGCAGCCGGTTGCCGACCGATGTCCGCTCACAAGCCCCCAGCAAACCATTTGTGGTGTCAGGATGCCAGAAATGCAAACCCACAGATGTGCATGCATCTGAACCATGACCACCTATCTGTGCAGCATACACCGAATGCTTGCTCTGGACTAGTGTGGGATGGAGCCTGAGATCAGCAGGAGGAAGCAGGACTCCTTGCTTAAAGTGTGGAGTATATAAAATGGTCCACAGCAGAGGACTGGTCACAGCACTCTGAGGCTCCACTACTCTGAGGCTGGGGACCACGGCCCACACCCCTCACCTCCCAGCAAGCAGCTCCTCTCCTGGCTTTCTTCACTCATTTCCTGTGTCCTTTCTGGACTCTGTCCAAGTTCCCTCCGCCTAGACTTCTGTGGTTGACTAGGCTGACTGTCCCCACTCGCTCCATGGGGTTTGGACAGTTTACTGCTGTCTTAACACAGCTGTATCCTGCTCCTTCCTTTAGCACCTGCCTCAGTAGCACAGCCCTCATCTGAGTACCGTACTGCTGATGTCCAGACAGCCCCCCTTCCCGGTACCCCTTAGCAAACTAGTGACTGCTTTTCTAAGTGTAAATCAAACAGAAGCCAGGACACATCTGGACCGGCATCACACAGGAAGTCCCCAGCACTGCGCAGTCCATCTCTAAACTCCTTGGCCAGTCACATCACTCTTAAGTGCCACAGTCTTCCCTGCAGAGGACCATCAGGGGAGAGAAACCCCTGGGAAAGGGCATGTTCATCTCACCAGATACCTGCCATCTTCCCATGGCACGTTTCTCCCTCCTCCTGCTTATCCTCCTCTCTCGGATTCCATCTCCCTCCAACCCCCGCTCAGTGGTACGCATCATCGCTGCTCTGTTCTCGTGTGAGGGAATAAGCCAACTGCAAACAAGACCTTTTTCCCTTGGCTTTGAAATACACCCAGTTCTTCCCTTGAAGGGGGACTTTCCCTCACCTGCCTCCTCCCCTCCCCACTTTGTGACAGTCTGCTTCTAGTCGATAATGAATTTTTGACCAGGGCCAAGGGCCCCAGGACACAGTTTGGGAAGTGATATATGGAACCCCAGGAGCTGGGTGGCCTGAGAGAAATACAGAGGTGGGAGAAAAGCCATAAATGAGGGCTGTACTGGCTGGTTTTGTGTGCTAACTTGACACAAGCTGGAGTTAACACAGAGGAAGGAGCCTCCCATGAGGAAATGCCTCCATGAGATCCAACTGTAAGACATTTTCTCAATTAGTGATCAAGGATGGGAGGGCTTAGCCCATTGTGGGTGGTGCCATCCCTGGGATGGTAGTCTTGGGTTCTATAAGAAAGCAGGCTGAGCAAGCCAGGGGAAGCAAGCCAGTAAGTAACATCTCTCCATGGCGTCTGCATCAGCTCCTGCTTCCTGACCTCCTTGAGTTTCAGTCCTGACTTCCTTTGGTGATGAACAGCCATTCGGAAGTGTAAGCTGAATAAACCCTTTCCTCCCCAACTTGCTTCTTGGTTATGATATGAGAGAAACCCTGACTAAGACAAGGGCTGTCCAGCTAGGACGTCTAGGTTGCCCTGAGTAGCAAGGTGTTTATAGGCAAGCAGTCACGGATGTAGGGTTGGTCCTAAGTTTAGTGACCCGTGTCCACATAGAAGGGTGAGGCCATGCAAAGACAGGGCAGATCTTGGTCATTGGACAAGTCTTCCTGGAAGAGAGGACCGCCTGGAGTCCTCACAGAAACTACCACAGGATGGCCCCGCCTCATTGGTTAAGGAATGGCAGTAACTCCTGATTCACACATTAGAACAAAGTGGGACACACAAGACTGGAGGAGATCCCCTTTCCTTCCACCTGCGCGGGCTCTACTCACCAAAGTCTGCTGGGTTGTGGTAGGTAGGGCAGTTCAGACCCAAATCCCTCAGATACGGCACGAGATTCGAGACCTTTCCCCGGTATACACATTGTCCTTGACTTAGGACATAAAGCTGAGAGAAAGCAAGAGAGAAAGGCATCAACCACAGCCTTCACCTCTGTAGAGCAATGGTGGCTCTCACTCAGTCAGTCCTTCAAGCATTTGGCCACTGAATCATTCATTCATTCATTCATTCATTCATTCATTCATTCAGTCAGCCTGCCCATGGATCAGCCAGCTTGTCAGTCAGCCAGTCAACAGTTATTCAACAAGTCAGTCAACCAGCTAGTTAACCAACCAGTCAGCCAATCACCCTGAAAACTAGTAGAAAGAATTACGATCCAGGGTCTAATTTTTTTCAGGCTATCTCTGCCCTGTCAGGGATCTTAGACTGGAGTCTGGGGTAAGAATCTGGGGTAGGTCAAGGATCTGGATAGGAGAGAGGACCACGTACCTGGTCAAAGAGCTCAAAGAGCTTGGCGCTGGGTTGGTGGATGGTACAGACGATGGAGCGGCCGCCCTGAGCCAGTCCTTTCATCAGGGACACCACTTGGAAGCAGGAGGCACTGTCCAGGCCACTGCAAGTCAAAGACACCATGAAATGCTCAGAGTGTGAGGGGCTAACCCAGTGTCCCAGGTCTTGAGGGACTGGGCAGTCACTGCTGAGGGAGGGTTGTAGCTGCACCCCCCACCCCCCAGAAGGCCAGGTTCTTCTCAGCCCCGAGAACTGTTCAAGGGTGACACTTGGACAGGGGCTGTGTGCGCTAGATGTTATTTCTGACAGGAATACAGGAGCCCAGACGATTCCCAAAGGCCTGCCTGTGAGACGGGGGAGGGGAATCCCCACCTGCCTTAGCGAGAGACATCCAGAACTGTCTGGGTAAATAGCTGGCCTCCAAAGTAAACAGGGAGGCCTGGCAGTCAGTGTTCACAATGCCACACCTTTCCGCCCACTTGGGCTGGTGTGTGTGTGTGTGTGTGTGTGTAGGGGGTGCTGAGGCTACACTCCTGATGTTTTATTGACTCTATTGATGCTTTTGGTGGGGAGGCCGAGTCCTGAGGCTCGCAGGGTTTTTACCCATATCCGGCACCTCTGAAGGAGTTCTCTCCTCTCCTGCTCGAACACTCCCAAGCTTGTCTTGCTTCTACTAAGTAGCTCCCAACAAGGGGAAGGAGTCACCATGGGCACCCCTGAGCAGTCTGTGAGAGGCTATTTCAAGGGTTCTTGAAGTTGTGTATTGGGCCCACTGTGGGCCAGACATTTAGCTGGGCTGAGGTAGATGTGCGCCTCCCTGAGATGCTACGGATGGCTCTCAAGTTCATTGGGCATCCACGAGACGGGCACCCAGGAGGAAGGAGATGTAAAAGTTAGCATGAAGTCAGGAGCAGCCCTGTGCGACCAACCTAGTTTGTTGGGAATGCCTGAATACAACGTGCCCGGCAGGAAGGCAGGGTGATTAACCAGTGACCCGTGTGCTCTGGAGCCAGGACTTGAGACTAGCATCTCCCCACAGGTAAGGAGGTGTGTTCGGGACAGAAATCAGGATTCACATGGTCACATAAAGGCAGTGAGTCACTGGAGATGGGAGGGACATAATATTCCAGGCCCCTTTCTCAGAGCACCTTGTAACACTAGCCCTCAGGATGCTATGCCATCTGGACTGCTGACCAGAGAGAGAGAGACAGGAAAGAGTCATTTCTAGAGCCTGTTCTGAGGTTTTGGGGGTGGACTTGCTGTCTTGGTATGACCTTGGAGGAACTACAAGAGACTCTTCCATTTGTGGGATGGCAGGACAAAGCCACTGGTCCAGACACAAGACACAGGCTTACCTGGTGGGCTCATCAAAGAACATGACGGGAGGGTTGTTAACCAGCTCCAGAGCAATGGCCAGGCGTTTCCGCTGGCCACCTGAGAGGCTCCCTGTGCGGGTGTTGGCACAGGGCAGCAAGCCCAGTGCTGTCAGGATCTCCTTGACCTGGGCAAAAAAACCAGAGTCTTTATTAGAAAAGAACCTTCCAACTTTATGGCCATCAAGAACACATACTGAGCCCGGTGGGATGTCCTGCCCTGCTGGGTACAAACTTGACAGTTCATATACACATGTCTACAGTTCTGGGCTGTCCCAGGCTACACCAAGTGAGTGGCTCTGTCTGGAGAGACATGCAGAACTGTCAAGAGGCAAGAAGTAGCGTTGGAAGTTCGAGCCCAGGGCTGGAGTCTTCGTGTCCTCCAGCTGGTGACCTAATATCCTTCCATTCTAAGCTGAGCCTAACATCTGGCATGAAGAAATGTCCTATAAATATTTGGTCAGTGGATAGATTAATGGACACATGAGTAGGTGGATGATCAGGCCTGTGACCAGCACCGATGGCCACTGACTATCATGCAGTGACGACCTCAACGTGCCTTGTTGGAATACTGGGCACACAGTAAGTACCCCATCCTTAACAGCTACCACCCCTGTTTCTCATCTCACATGAAACATACGAGCAATTCCCTTGCAAGTTCCCTAACACGCACCCCAAGCCAGCTGTGTCATGAGGCCACTTAAACCGTGCACAGGCAGATAGCTCAAGGCAGTGATCGGATCTGTATTGCAACTGGCACAGTGGTCACCTCACGCACAGGTAGATAGCTCGAGGCAGTGATCAGATCTGTATTGTAACTGGCACAGTAGCCACCCCGTGCCAAGGGCGCTGGGATAAAGGCTGAGAATAGTAACAAATATGGTTAATTATATGTAAAGCCCTCTGATTGGCCCACGATGGTGACCTAGTATTGGCTGAGGGAAACAAACGGGTCAGCAGGCTCTTGGGAAACAGAGGCTGACCCAGCTGCCACATCTCCAGCAGGCTCCTCGCTGGGGCGCTCAGTGATTCCCTTCAGAATTTGCCCAGAGGCAGGACATCTCTCAGGCAGCCAGGCTCTGGTGGCCATAGCAGGAGGATCTTGGCCAGTGGTTTCTCTGGGGAGATGAGGTCATCCAAGAAGAGAAGAAGGCACCAAAGGAGAAACTTTCCACTCTGGACATCCGAATTGTTTACGTGTGGTCGGTACAAAGTAAAACGCTGGTGGGAGAGCCCCTTGGACTCCAGTGCTGATGGGGCCAGGGACCCGGGTTCAAGTCCCGCTCTGCCTCTTCTTGCTCATACCCTCAACCCAGCATCATGGTCTCCTTCTGGAATGCCACAGCTCTGGGAGATGGGTGTCAATCTGGGAACAGTTTCCGTGTGGCTGTCCAGGAAGGGCCAGAAAGGCAGGGCCATGATAGGCAGCCCTTTCTTTTAGGCATTTTTGCTTCTTGCCACAGTATCTGTTGATTTTCTCAGCACAAGGCTCTTCTGGACAGCTAGCCGATCCTGCAGGGTGGCTATGGTGGTTTCCTCTCATGGGGGAGCATTCCATACACAAAGAGCACCCTGTTGTCTTCACTTTTGTGACAGGGAAGTAGAAAGAGAGCCCACCAGTTAATGGCTGTCCTTCTGACCACATGATTTATTTCTACAACTATCGGGCCTGGTCCGTTCTCTCCAACCTTGTCTTAGAAGTGACACTATCTGTATAGGTTGGCTTTGGTATGAAAGTAGTCATAAAGAAAGGAAAAAAAAAAAAACAAACCAACTCCACAGGCTCATTTCTATGTTTCCCTAAATAAGCAAACAGAACAATACAAGAGAAAACAAAAATCCCCACGGTCACTTGAAATCTAAGTCCTCCTGGAGCCTCACCCTCTAGGGATGGTCTCAGCAGGCCAAGACTGCCCATGGTGATCTCCCTCTTGAGGAAGCAGCTATACCAGAGAGCTCCTCAGGGCCAAGGTGTCTTTTCTGGGAAACAAAGCAGGCTACGAACAGCACACTTCATGATGTGCTAGAACATTCCATTCCATTGTTCTTCCACACCCTATACACAGCATTTGCTGAGGTGCTGCAAGGGCTGATGGGAAATGAGTCAAGGTAGTGTCCTGTTGCAAATCTGTCCTTGAGATGCCTGTTATGGGCTCTTGGAAAAGGCAAGAGCTCTATTCATCTGAGAAACCCCATAGCAAGTGGAATTTCTGGTAACGCACACATGCCGGACAAGTAATGGCCTCCAACCTACATGGTTGGCTTTCTGTGACACTTGGCACGGGCTATGATTGGAGGACCAGTTTGGGCTTGGCTCTCTCAGGGACATTTCTTAGAGCAGAATAATGAAGACTGGGCACATGTTGAGAATTCAGTCAGACTGAGGCCTAACTATGACTTTTTCCAGAAGGTCCCAGGCTTCTCTAAAAGATGCCACTCAAGTAGCAGAGTGGGCTCCTGGGACCCTGACCAGCACCCAGGAGAATGGCTGAAGCTAGAAGTTAGACTCTGACAGTGCCAAATAGCATCAGAGACAAAGATGTCACGGGAGGCCAAATGCCTACCTCACAAGTGGTCACCTGCTCAGAGGCCTGAGTCCAGTGAATTCTACTTCCCCAGCTGCATGGGAAAAGGCTGGCCACAGAGCCACAGCTGTGGAAAAACAGCCCACCTCCACCTTTCCATCCTACACTCACCGTGATCTTACCAACTTGAAGATTTGAACGATACTGCCTTCTTCAGCCGGTGCTGCCTGAAAGATGGCGGGGGCCCAAGCATGGGTTATATAGGCTAAGTTATCTAGAGGGTGTCAGAGAAGCCAGGGCTAAAGAGGCTGGCCAACTGTGTGGTCAGCTCAACTTCTCTGTAGGACCTTCCCCTTCTGGTCTTCTCATCGATACACTAGGAGAGTCTGTGGGCTGGCCCTGACCTTGGGTCTCTGGTTTGAGCCCAAGAGACGAAGCTTCTTTCTTAGCTGTTCACTCTCCAGAGAGACCAGCTTCTTCAACATCAGGGAAGACAGTCAGCACAGTCACTATTACTTTACTTGGTGGCAACTTCCAGATACGGGTGAGCATCACAGAGGTTAGATGGTGCTTTGGGCCCCTGTGGAGCCCTACAGACTTGTAAATGAGAGGGACCAGGGATGGGGGGGCTGGTCCCAAAGCTACCACACTCTTCTGATAAGTTGCCAGGAGCCTCAAAGGAGAGATCTCCCTCTGGACTAGCTTCTGGCTTCTGCCAGGTTCACCATTGTTCCAGCATGGGTGGCTTTTCCTCCTTGCCAGTGTAGACGAAACGCTGGGCCAGGGAGTGCTGGGGTAGGCATCAGATAAAGGACAAAGGACCTCGTTTTTTGGTGTAGGTCATCTTGGGCTCACCTTGGCACAGCGTGTTCTGACACTTGGTTTTCTCTTTCCTTCTTCTTTCTTTCTAGAGTGTTTGTCATCCCAGTGGTTGCTTGACTTAAGTCAGCTCGGGTGGCCATGATAAACTATCCCAAACTCAAGGCATAGACACTGGACATGCCACCTTAGAGTCTGAAGGCTGGTTGGTTAAGCTCAGGGTGTGGGATATACTGGTTCTCCCAGCCCCTCCTGACCCCTCTCTTCCCGGCTTGCAGATAGTGTCTTCTCCCTGGGCCCTCAACAGAAATTCTTCTGAGTGAGCTTATGTCCTGACCCTCCTCTTCTTGTACGGACAAAGTGAGACTGGATCAGGGCCATGTCAATGACCTCTGCAAACAGCCTGTTAAGTCTGAAGTACTGGGCTTAGAATTGTAGCATATCACCTTAGGAGGTCAGTCCCTAAGCCTTGTCTCTTCTTGTCTTCATTCGAAAGAGGGATGGAGGTAGGTCTGGGGATGGGAGCCAGTGGGGACATGGGGGTGGTCCCTTTCTAAGTCATATGATTCAGAGAAGCCTGGGGACCACAGAGGCTCTTGAAGCTCACCCTACAGGATGAGGTCACAAGCCCCATTCTATTGTCCACATGGGGCCTCTGTACTTTCCATATCTTTGTGTTGGATACAAATGGTCCAACATCTTCCCCTCCATCTCAGAATGAGAGAATTCCACAGGAAACATTTTTTAGTAGTTCTGGAGACCTGTTTTTACCTCAGAAATGAGTTCTTTATCTCCATAGTGCTATACCTCACTACCATGACAGAGAACTCCAGAGTGTGAGGGTCTTGTGAGAAAGGAGAAGGGGGACCCTCAGGCTGGCCTTTCCATAGCCAGTCACTGCGATATACATTGAATTAGCCATTCCCGGCAGCGAAGGGGGTGGAGCTGAGTGTGTGAACAGAAGGGCAGCAAATACTGTCCCTGGCAACTCAGTCAACAGCACTACCCCATTGCCTGGCTTTGGAAGGTGACAGAAGGCACAGATAAAATCATGTAAGCGGAGCCTTCTGTGACGTCTCTCTTCTGCAAAGCATCTCAGTAGCACTAGAGACAGCAAGGAGGAGGCAAGAGCTTCCCCAGGTGGCCAGAATATGGACTGAGAGGCATCTCCTCCTCCACCCCCACCACCCCCGGGGACCTCCTGGGGCTCCTGCCGGGTCCTGCTTGTTTCCTTCTCTACTCCTTGGGGACTCAGGGAGCTGGGGAAACTGGAAAAAAGGGAGAAGTCTCAGCTAGGCTGAGATGTTTTTATTTTCTTTGTAAACGGCTGGTTAATAAGACACGAGAGCCCAATTTCTCCTTGCGAAGGTATGTGGGTGGAAGGGGAGTTATTTTTAAACCAATGACTAACCGCCCCCATTGTCAGTGCTTCTTTAAAAAAGAATACTTTAATCTAAACTATATTAAACACCCAAGGGAGTGGGAGCCCCCAGCCAGGCCCTGAGGTTTGCATCTTCTGGTTATTGGGGGTGGGGGGGTAGGGGCTGAGGCTGCAACCTGTTAGATCTAAAGATCGGTCTAACCCCAGAATCATCTCTCCTGGACTCCAATTGTATCTTACCACACATGTTCTGATGCACCGCTCCAACACACACACACACACACATACACACACACACACACACACACACTCAAGGGGAGGCAAAGAAAATCAAGAAAAAAAATCCAGAAGGGAGGAACAAGCTCCTCCCCTTACAATTCACGTGTGCTCGCATCACGCTCTGGGCTTGGGGCAGCAAACTCACCATCTCTCTTCTGCCTTCATCCTTCTCCTGAAGCTTCAGATGCGCGGACACCTGTGGGCAAGAGAACACCAGTGAGGTGGTGTCTTAGTGAGGGTCTTACTGCTGTGAGCAGACACCAAGACCAAGGCAACTCTTATAAAGGACAACATTTAATTGGGGCTGCCTTACAGGTTTAGAGCTTCAGTCCGTTATCATTAAGGTGGGAGCATGGCAGCATCCAGGCTGGCATGATGCAGGAGGAGCTGAGAGTTCTACATCTTCATCTGAAGGCTGCTAGTGGAAGACTGACTTCCAGGCAGCTAGGATGAGGGTCTTAAAGCTCATGCCCAACAAGGCCACACCTACAGTGACACACCTATTCCATCAAGGCCACACCTCCTAACAGTACCACTCCCTGGACCAAGCACATTCAAACCACAACAGGTGGCTTCAGAAAGCATGAGGCTCACAAGATCCAAAAAAGGTCCATGGCCACACTGTGGTCAAAGTCACACCACAGTCAAAGCCACACCACAGTCCACAGTCCCATCAACTTCTGAGCTACTTGATGGATTCACAAGCACCAAGAGGTCTCAGCTTCCCATATCCATGGCCTGATAGAGATGGGCGTCCTGGGAGAGCCACAGGGGTCTGCTATGCTTCCGGTTTGCCCATGAGATAACCCAGATGTGCACAGCACAGAGACAAGGAAACCCGAGGCAGGAAGGTTTGAAAACAGCCTGGAAGGGGACCAGTAAGCACACTCAGGACCTCCACGAATCAGGTGATAAACCATTGCTGACCTGAAGTTGACACACTGGGAGGATCCGAAGCTGGGCAGACGTGGGACAGCGAGATGAACTTCCTGGTTCGCTTACTCAGATCCTGTTTACCAGGATAGTGTGGGGGGTCCCCAGCCTTGCTTGGTTAAACCCTGAGACAGACTCCCCTAGCCCAGGTTCAGTCCTGTTTAGTTTATACCAGATTCTGTGTTCTTGGGCACACCTGAGCCTCGGTTTCCTGAACCACCATGACAATACATTTAAAATCTACCTCATTAGTTAGTGAACATGCTGAATGGTTCAGGGCAGAGACTGAGAGGCAGGGGAGGGGACTGAAGAGGCCCCAGGCCTCAGAGTGAGACAAAGGTAGTCCTGCATTGCCTCCACAAGGCCAGCTGCCCATCTTGTGACACCGAGTGTTGCAAGAACGTGTCAGGACGGTCATGAGGTAAAAGAGCCACATAAAATTGTATAACTGCCATAGGTTGGCAGCCAGCAACCAGGAAGCGGGGCCCCTGGGAGACAGGACCTCAAAGTGTAAAAAGTTAGAGAGAAACATTCCAAAGGTGCTGTACAAGTCCCCAACTGATTATGTGATTGTGACACACATGTATTTCACAGCAAGACCTGGAGGGGACACGGTCACCACGGAAAAGGACACTGAAGGAGATGGAGAGTCAAAGCGACCACACAGCCCACCAGTGCCTCACCAAGCACTATGTTAAGGTCATCCAACACACAGAGGGTCACTCAGGGACTCACAAGAATAGACAAGTACATGAAGAACGAGCCTAGAGGTGAGGGAGATCTTCTCAGTAGGCTGCCTGGCCCCGTCTGTGTGCAAAGCCTTTTGCATCCTCTAAGCCCACCAAAGCTCTACTAGAGGCCAAGAAAGCACGTAGATCTCCCCTGAAGCCACTGTTCACTGAGACTGGGTGGTGGGCAGGTGTCCCCTTACCTAGTACTAAGGCAGAAGAATGAATTGTAACCCTGCCGGGCCCCTCCCTTTCTCTTTCCCCACAATACAGGTATGAGAACAGATCTCAGATCTGAAACCTTAACCCACTTTTCTTTATTGACTCCCCTGGAGTCACACAAAGTGTTGTGTGGTGACCACTGTCTGGGCTTTGCCCGGTTCAAGTCATGAACATGAGGGCAAGACCTCTCCACGGAAGGTCACCATATGAGCATCCTATCTGCTACCAAAGAGCAGAGCTTCTTCCCATGTCTCCTTCAGGACCAGGGCAGGTTTCCTACTGAGTCTCCAGGAAAGCAGAGAAACAGCACCAGCTAGGCACAAACTGAGCCGTGATAGGCAGAGGCTACCAACCAGAGCTCAGTGCTGGTTTTTAAATCGCCCATTAATGACAGACACTCTAGAGGCTGCTTCTACCGACAATGAGATCACGTGGGCTGTCACTGACTGTGGGGTAGGCCTTTATAAAATAAATGACCCTAGAGGCCTAGAGTTCCTGCATTAGTAGGGACACAATCTGTGCAGAGAGGACTGCCTGGTTGTTCTGGAAACCTATGACACAGGCTCCATCTGGACACTTTCATGGTCCCAGCAGGGACGGTATTTTTAAATTCCTCCCGGACTTAGGCACTGGAGTCTCGTGTGAAGATACAAGGAGAAGACACGGGAGAGTGGAGATAAGCAGGGCAGACCTGTAAGGACAGCACTGATGAGCCCCCAAGGTCCAGGTCTTCCCCCGCTTCTTCCTGGGATGCTCATCACTATACCAGAAACAGCAGGACAGTCTCACAGATGAGGACACCACAGCCAAGGGGCTAAAGCAACAACATGGAAGGCCCATAGGGTTTAGATGGGAAACTCCGAGACCCTGGAGCCAGAGCTCTGCCTCAGTGTCTTCACAGGGCTCTGGCAGACCTGTAGCCTGCCTCACGGCTTTGTTCTTAGAGGCTCTGCTCATTCCTGATCCCTAGAGTCCAACCATCCTAGACCTTGTGGGTACCCGGCAATGGCTGACTCTGTCTTCTACCTGACAGAAGACTCTGACGAGAATCTCAGAGAACGGTCACTCCACCAAAGACAGAATGATTCAGGGACAGAGATGGAGGGTGTGCCTGCTAGGCTATGTCAACTTGAAGTAGGCTAGAGCCATTCAGAAAGAGGGAACCTCAGTTGAGAAAATGGCGGTCAGATTGACCTGTGGGCAAGCGCCACCCCCAGGGCTAGTGGTCCTAGGTGCTAAAGGAAAGGGTCTGAGAAGGCCATAAGAAGCAAACTGGTAAGGAGAATACCTTCATGGCCCTGCTTTAGTTCCGGCCCCAAATTCCCAGGATGATGAACTACAATTGTAAGGTGAAATTAACCCTTTCCTCCCCACACTGCTTTTCGTCATGGTGTTTTATCACAGCAACAGAAAATGCTAACTAAGCAAGGGGTGGGAGGGGGCCGGAGAGGGATTGCTTAGCCAATGGGGAAAATAGGAAGGGGTGGTTACTATGGAAACAGTCATTCAACTTAGTGACCAATCTCAGGAACTTGACTGTGACTTTGCTAACCAAGATCTATTAGAACACTGTGCAAGCAGCAAGACCAGGGTTGAAACTCTGCTAGAGAGAAGAGACCGGATGTGGCCACATGCAGCGGGTCTGGGGTCTGGGTAGCTGTCAAGGGCAGGGGTGGCTCACCATCATGGCCTCTTGAACAGTGAGGTGAGGCAGCAGCATGTCATCCTGCATGATGTAGCAGGACACCTTCCGGAAGCAGCGCAGGTCCCGAGGCATGCCGTTGATAAGGACTGCCCCTTTCATGCCAGTCTCTCTGCCAAGATATGAAGAAAGGTGGCAGTCAGACAGGTCCTTCAGCATCCCACCTTTAGGCAAAGCAAAGGGAACAAGAGAGGGGGCCTCCCTCCCTCCTAGACTCTTCCCAGGAGAACCATTTACCATGGCAACAGGATGGAGCAGAGGGACCAAGTGATGCAGAGTACCGCACTAGTACTCTGCCGGGAACAGGTGATCAGCAGGGAGACAAGCCACACACCAGGCCTCTCCCAGATGGCGTGTTTATCACATTACTCGGAAATGGCTTTTCTTTGCCTGCTACACAAAGATGCCTGGGGATGTCCCTCAGTACAACCACCGGGCAAAGATGTATACCAATGGCTACTCTACCTGCAGCCTAGACTACACAAATAGGATCATAAGTGTACCCGGCAGGTGCCTCAGGCTCAGGTGGGTCAGAGACATTATCCCAGCCACGACAGTGAAGCTCCATGGCTGGTCCAAATGCAAGAGGGGGACCTTCTGAGAAAGTTGGGAGCCTCCTGTGTCCTGATAGGAATAGAGGGCCACCCAACCTCCCCAGAAGCCACCCTGTCAGTTCCTCTTGCGTGTGCCCACTGGGCCTGTTGCCTCTCAGGTACTTTTAAGCACCAGAAGAGCTGGCTTCCAGAGGCCCTCCATCTTCTTTTCCACCCAAGGACAATCTTTGCTGCTCTTCCTTCCTGTGGCCATGGAGAACAGCAGCTTGATGGAATCTGGAGGGATTAATAAACTCATTCTGGATTCCAGCTTCCCAAGGCTCACTGCCAAGACCCAGGGCTTTGTTAGTGGGTCCTACTTTGCTCCCAGGCAATGGACAGCTCCCCTTGGCTTCCCCTGGGTACCCAGCATGGGGGGGGGGCTGACTCTGCATCTCTGGGATACACAATTACCCTTGGTCTTCTAGGAACTGCTGTGGTAGTCTGAAAAAACAGCCAGCCCCAAGAAACTATCCCATTCTGTTCCCTCCCTGTCTCGACTCGGGGAGTCGAGAAGTTGGCTTTGATCTTTAAATTGAATGTCATAAAGGGGACCATATAGTGACGATTTTGGAAAAAAAAATTCTGATATTAGGAAACAATTCAGCACCCTAAGGAATGGTGAGACTTAAACTTTCTCCCTGCTCCCCCAGTAATTGAAATCACTAAATATCACAGGTGTCTATTATTATTTTCAGGAACTATACACTATGTTCTGGCTTGCATCCGAAATGTCTTTGAACTCAGGGTGTGTTTGAACTCTTGATCTTCAGATAGTGATGCTGATATAGGAGGCTGTGGGGCCTGGGTGGTAGAGGAGGGTTGCTGAGGACAGGCCTTTTAAAGGCTGAAGTCTGGCTCTGCCTCTGGCTCTACTCTATCTGCTTTCTAGGCAGTGCCAGGAAGTGAGAGGCCTTCACTTGCGGAATGAACCCAGTTGCTTCGGCTGTCATGCCTGTTTTCCCATGCCTGTGCCTTCCCAGTGAGTCTGTGAGCCAAAACAGATCCTTCTTCCCTTAAGTTTCTTCTGCTACAGGGCCATAGCAACAGGACAGTAACTCACACATATCCTAGGCAGATACTGAAACCATGCAGAGTGTTTTTGTGTATACCATATGGATGGCGTTTTTTCCTATGCTATGTGTGTGTGTGTGTGTATAATTTATAAGTTAAGCATGGCAAGAGATTAACAATAACCACTAATGGAACAGAACCATTACAATGTGTTGTCAATAGTCTTGTCCTTGTACTCTGGGGACATTATTAAGGAAAACATGGGTCCTGTGATGGTTTGTATATGCTTGGCCCAGGGAGCGGCAGGATTAGAAGTTGTGGTCCTGTTGGAGTAGGTGTGTCACTGTGGGTGTGGCTTACAAGTTTCCCATCCTAGCTGCCTAGAAGCCAGTATTCTGCTAGCAGCCTTCAGATGAAGATGTAGAACTCTCAGCTCCTCCTGCACCATGCCTGCCTGGATGCTGCCATGCTCCCACCTTGATGATATTGGGCTGAACCTCTGAACCTGTAAGCCAGCCCCAATTAAATGTTGTTCTTATAAGAGTTGCCTTGGTCCTGGTGTCTGTTCACAGCATAAAACCCTAACTAAGACAGGTCTCTTGAACAAAACTCCACATCACTCCAGCCTGTCTGATAGCCTAGACAGTTAGTAGGCATAGAGTGCGGACACACTGATGCATGTCTGGAACAAAGATGGCATCAGATTTCATTTTGAAAAAAAAATGTGTGCAAGTAGGGTTTGAATCATTGAGAATGAAATTTTAATTCTTTCTGATCACGGTTAACTATGGATTGCGGCTGCTGCTACTCCTTGTTCTACTTACCAAGCAGACCCTGTGAGAACAGGATTTTAGAAAGCCTTTCTTAAGCATGTCAGCATCATTCACGCATCAGCAACCTTGCCACGACCTTGGAGATGGTGATTCCCTAAGTCCTGGCAAATTCAAGCCTTGGACACGGCAGCTCCTCATTCTCTTCTGGCTAACTGTCCAGCATGCTGTCCTTCTGGCTCTCTGTCTTCTGGCCATTGCTTCTGACCAGATCTTGACCTTGGTACATTTTCCTGTCCAGAAGGTGGCCTGCAGGCTAAACTTATTAGGAAGCTGCCTTGTTCATCTGCCTCCGGTCTCTTCTTCATACCCTATGCATGTGCAGCCATCAGTAGGTGCAGACTTTCAGTACTGTTTCTCTGTGCCATTTCCTTCATGGATTCTCAAGCTCTAGATGCAAACACACACACACACACACACACACACACACACACACACACACACACACAGAGAGGCACGCAAGAACGCAGGTACTCATACATACACATGGGTTCCCAGGAGCCCATGTGAGTGGAGCTTCTGGTAGCACACAGTTGACAGAATGTTCTCAGGGACCGCACTGAAGCAGCTCTATCCCTCGCCCAGCTTTCTCTGCTGGCATCCGCTCACCTGTATCCCGCCAGAATGTTCATGAGCGTGGATTTCCCAGCTCCGGAAGGACCCATGATGGCCACCAGCTCTCCACTGTTGAATTTCCCAGAGATCCCTTTCAAAAGGGTCTTGTATCCTGAAAAAAAAATGCAGATTGGATTCATTTTTCTAACTGTTGCATGCTTTTATTTGACCCCAGTGCTGAACTGCTGAGCCCAAAGGCAAAGCAGACATCCGAAACAAGCCAGAGCACTCCAGCGTTCAAGCAGACTGTGGAAATATGCTGTAAGTCAAAAAGAAGAGTGACTGGTTCAGAGATAACAGTGCCAGCTCAGTGGTGTTTGGTGTGGTGTCAGATAAGAGCCCACCCTAGCTCGACAGGCAAGTGTGACATTCCAGTTCCTGGGCACGATGCCTAAAGAGGCCTCAAGAGCTAGCGACGGTGTGGAGAACTTACCTGTTTTCCCCAGGCTCTGGCGAGCACCCAACCCTCCAGGTCTGAGAAAGCTGGAGCCCAAGAGAACGCTCTCTACATAGTCTCACTGGTTTTTTTTTTTTTTTTCACAGATGGGACACTTGGACGTTCCTACCTGTCATCAGGTACCACCTTAATTTGGATGAGGAGTCCCTGGAGCCTTGTTTAAGTGAGGCAGGGAGAAGCGGAAGCTAGAGCCAGGAAGCCTGATGCTCAGAGACTGAATCATTAACCGGAGGAGGCTGGCTGTCAGCTGTCACCCCAGAGGGCTGAGAATCATCCCAATGGGAAAAGGGGGACCAGGAACAAAGGGAAGGGCACTGAGGGAAGCTCTAAGCTGCAGAGGAACCAGTTCCCTAAACGACGGCACAGGAGAGCAGAAGGACGGCACAGGAGAGCAGAAGGAGGTGACTGAATGGGGAAGGAGGGCTGGTTGTGTCTGCCTTCAGTGGACAGACAGAAGAGCAGATGTCGACAGAGGTACACAAGAGCCGAGGAGGATGGCAGAAGCTCTTTCTGTACAAAGCCCAGCTCCTACAGGCTCATCAGACAGAGTTCTGCTCCTTGGGGACAGATGTGGACCTCCAGGGGCCCCAAATGACATCACCAAGGGGGTAGTAAATGCCCGGGTGCCAGCTCATTACTATACGTATCTGCCAAGGCTGGGGTTGAGGTTACTGTCGAGCAAACAGTGTCTTATGCTGTTTCCACTCCAAGATGAACCCTTACCCTGTGCTTAGCCCCCAGGAGCTGGAAACTGCTCAAAGCTGGAGACGGGTCCCTGAGAGGGCCACCCGTTGAATGAAAAGTGGCACAAATTCCCTCTGTATGGCTCACAGGAGAAAAACCACAGACGATTGGACACAGCTGGGCTCCCAGTCCCCAGTTAACAGATGGGATGTATATGATGAGGTTTAGAAGCCCCCCCCCAACCCCCGACACTTCCCCTGACATAGCTGCTTTAGAGTCCTGGCTTTACATAGTCAGGGCAACGCCAGATAGCTTCATCTCTTAGAAGTCAAGACTACATACATTCCTTTGTCTAGGGACAAATCGGTCCTTCCTCTTTTCTCCCCCTTTACCCATTTTCATGTGCATGCATGTATACATGTCTGCATGTGCACAGATGAGTGCATGTATGTAGAGAACAGAGGTGGATACTGGGAATCACTCTCCATCACTCTTCCAACCTTACTGAGGCAGGAGCTGTCAATCACACCCAGAGATCACGGACATGGCTAGTCTTGTTCAAGCTAGCTTGCACCGGGGATTCCCTTTCTCACCCTCCCTAGGCTGGAATTATGGGTGGCTCCAGCATCTACACGGCTTCTGAGGTTTCAACCTCTTTCTTCATACATGTAGGAAGCCCTCTGACCACCGAGCCATTTCCCCAGCCCAAGCCTTTCCTCTTTAGACAGGAAGTTGCTCCCTAACAATTTCATGAGCCTCTGCTTGCCACATGAGCCTCTCCCCCAGCTGAGCTATTTCCCTCACAGGATATCACCTCTGAGATGAGCTAATACCAGAAAGCAGGAGGCTGAGCAGGACTGGAATCCAAGCTCCGTTTCCCTCTCCTGTGCTGATGGCGTTTCACAAACTTCTCAGTCTACCTACATTTCTCTCTCTCTCTCTCTCTCTCTCTCTCTCTCTCTCTCTCTCTCTCTCTCTCTCTCTCT
>NW_021604628.1:2207814-2225215 GCF_004785775.1 Grammomys surdaster | reverse complement strand
TCTCTCTCTCTCTCTCTCTCTCTCTCTCTCTCTCTCTCTCTCTCTCTTGTGGAACGGAACCTGTTTAGTGTCCCAGAAGGCTGTCCACTTGGGTTGGACAAGGCGTCAGCTTTGCCCACGCTATTGTGGATTTTGAACACATTGAAGGATTCAGAGAGGGCTGGCAACTTCCAATGCCACCTAGCAGTCCAGCAAAGGAGAAACAAGGTCCCACAGCTTCAGACAGCTTGAGGCAGTCCTCAAACCTGGGGTCGCCTGCACCTCTACCAGCCTGGGCAGAGCAGCCTGCAGATCTCAGTAGCCACTCTTCCTCAGACTCCTGTGAGCAGACTCAGTCCTCACAGAGTGTAGCTGCTCAATCCAGTCATAAAACACGCTAGGTGTGTCATTCCCTTACTCGCAGTGCCTTGTGGTCAGAGGCTATGCTAGGGCATTGAATGTCAAGGGCTTCTCTTTATTTCAAGTAAAGGGATGATTATTCATGCCCATGTGGGTTAAGGGTCCTGTCTGTGTCTGGGGTACATGCAGGGCAGCGGCTCCAACAAAGAAACACTCACAAAATTGGATGGTTCCGATCCAGCTGCTTTAAGCCTGTGGTCACTTTCAAGGAGCCAGAACCAGTTGTGGGAAGCCTGAGAGTCACAAGGACTTTTCTCTACAGATGGCTGTCAGTCTGGAAGGAATCTTGTCCCCAGCATCTGCCCTAAACTTGATCCGTAGCTGTGAGAACCCACCACTACCACAGCGGATGGACACTGTTCCACAGGCCAGTGTCTGCTGACTGGCCCAGCAGAGAGAGGTCACCCCATACGTGGCATCTAGAAAACTCACCCACAAGGAAGGAAAGGAAGATATATGTCTTGACAGTGTGCTATTAGCACCTTTGTTGGTGGAGAACCATTGTAGATTTCTCAGGCTATCCACAGGTGGAACGCAATCTATGACCTCAGCACCCCCAGAGGGGGGAGCAGAGAGCACTGCTTTGCTGTTTTGGGGGGGGGGAGAGGAGGGGTTGTAGGCCAAGAGAACTTCCGAGGCCTCAAGGAGGAGGTGTCCATACTGCCTCTGGGTCCAGCTACCTCAAGAAAAAGTCACTGGACTCCACCCACTCATCCTGGGACAGAGAGATTGTCAGAAGACAAAAAGCTCCTCCCAAGGATCTGGACGGTAAACCCCAGCCAGACTCCCAGTGGAGCCAGACAGTCTGAGGTCATCTGCTAAGAGGCAAGTGCGGTGTGGACCCCTGAGCCTCAGGGCCTGGAGCTGGCAGAACCTGAAAACGGTTGGGAAGGCGGGACCAATCATCCCTTCTCATGGCAGACAGGTGGCAGAGCCCAGGCTGAAGAAAAAGAATGCAAAGACAAAAAAGAGGCTGAGGGATTTGTTTCTTCTTATCTAAATATTGCAGACTCATTGGGGGAGCAGGGGCAGGGGCGGGGGGTGGCGAGGAGAAAGGAACAGGCAAATGTAAATGCTAATCGCACTCCAGCCTATCCAGACTGCCAGCATGTACACAGGGACACTCTCCATCTATACATGAACACACCAAGTGCACTCACATACCTGCAGTTTGTCATAAACGCCATAGGGGCAACCTATCCCGCTATGCTGTATACATTCATCCATCACAGACATGCACACACCTGAACCGCACAAACTGTGTACACACAGGCTAGGTCCTGAGATCACAGCGGGCTGCCCCTGCCCCAGTATGCATAAAGCTGGCAGTCCCTCGCATCTGCCTGTAGGAAGCAACTTTCTATTAACACAGAACTTTTATGCTTCTAAAAAAAAAAAAGCCAAGGTAGTCCTGTTCCAGGCTTCTAAGCCTGGCTAGAACAATTTGAAAATAGTTCTCGTGGTCCAAATGATGGCACAGTACCAATGAGGTCCCCAGGTGGGTTCCAAATGCCCCTCGTCAACCTTAACCTGAAGGCTAGCCAGCTGCCCTGGCCTCTACATCCAAGGACCAAACTGCCTCTGAATAAGCTAATGTTCCTAGGCTGAACCTAACCTCACGCCCTGCCTCCCCTGCCCCATCCCCACCCTTCCAGCTTCTATCTGATAAGATCTGGTTCCAAAACACATTGCCTGACTCTTCTGAAGGAAAAGACCCAAAAGACAGGATACTACTCTTCCTCCTCCTCCTCCTCCTCCTCCTCCTCCTCTTCTTCTTCCTCCTCCTCCTCCTCTTCCTTCTCTTCTTCCTCCTCCTTCTCCTCCTCTTCTTCCTCCTCCTCATCATTTTTATTTTATCATTTTATATGATGAATGTTTTGCCTGCATGTATGTCTGTGCACCGTGGCATCCACGGAGGCAAGAAGAAGGGTTTAGATCCCTCGGAACACATGGTTGTGAGTCACCATGTGAATGCTGAGAATCGAACCTAGGTCTCCTGGAAGAGCAGCCAGTGTTCACTTTTGCTGAGTTTTCCAGCCCCAGAGATATACAATCTTAGTACCCGGTAGCATTTCTTTCCTGCCCTCTTTGGGGGTGGGGGGTGGCTTTTCCCCAAGCCCAAGGACCTTCTGAATTGCCAGTCAGCCACAGCATGAGACAAACCTAACCCTGTCCATCAAATGGGTGTTCCTGGTATTCTGTGCTTCCTGGAGGACAGAGGGGCTTTGAACCAATGATGGTGGTAGGTGTGGAGTCTGGGACATTTTTTCCCTAATGCCAATAGCTGGACACAGCTGGCCAATCCATATAATTGCTACCTGTATGTCACTGGGCAGCTTTCATTCTGGGTCCTAGGCAGAGAGGCCCATGGGTGTTGGCCAAGGCTCCATACTGGAGGCCCAAGGCCTGGTGGGTGTGCTTCAGTGACATCATTGACCTCCAAGGTGACTCAAAGGCTCTTTGTGTAGAAGGTTCATGGAAGAACAGAAAGTCATAGCTAGCTACCTGACAAGCCCCAGATATCCGTCGGTCTTGAAATGTCTCCAGCACTCAGACTGCAAGAACACACCACTACACTTTGTGTGTGTGTGTGGTTTCTAGGGCTCAAACTCAGGCCTTCACGCTTGCATGCATCCATCTTACTAAATGAACTGACTCCCTAGCCCCTGTCTGGTACAGGTTGCTTTCCTAAGATGCTCAGTGTCTTGCTGGACTTAGTTTTCTATTGGCCTGACAGGAGGCTTGAAGTCCCAGGTCTGGCAGCCATGGTGTACATTCTAGCTCACTGGATCATGGAAAATGTTTTAAAGGTGGCTCAGGGGCCTTTCAGGGAGAACCGATCAGGAGCATCCTGAGGACATCTTTTTGGTACATCCATGGTTCTCCCTGCAGCTGCTTATTGACTGTTATAGTTCAGTGCTCTGGTCCCTTACTGTTAGAGTAAACCTACATCAGTGTCACTTCCGTGGTTCCACTGATGTGAACCATCTCTCAGCCATTGTCACCAAGCTTCAGACACTACAGAGGGAAGAAGGGGGTCTCAGGGAAACAGACCAGAAAGTTAAAAAAAAAAAAAGTGGAACTGTCTCCCAGCTGTGCAGGAACCTCCAGGGAGGCAGCTTCTGTGACTTGTTATACAGGATAGGGTGAACATTTAATGATGCTATTGTCTGGAAAATATGAAGATCCCAACAAACTTATTGGCTCACCACGTTGGCTTGTTCTGATGTTAGTTCCCTATCTGAGGCACCCTAGTTAGTTAGCTGTAACTGTCAATTTCATACACGGTATCTGAGAAGGGAGTCTCAATTGAGGGACTATTCATATCAGACTGGCCTGAGGGCATATCTCTGCAGACTGTCTTGTTAATCGATGTAAGAGGGTCCAGCCCACGGTGGGTGGCACCATTCCCTAGTCAGGTAGTTGTAGGCTACATAGGGAAACAGGTTGAGGGTGAATCTGCAACCAACCAACCAAGTAGTGTTCTTTAATGATTTCTGCTTCAGTCCCTGCCCTGACTTCCCTCAGGGACAGGCTACAACCTGGAAGTATCGGCCAAAAAAACACCTTCCTCTCCTAAGTTGCCTTTGTTAGAGTGGTTTTTATTTTTTCTTCAAAGCAACAGGAAGGAGACTGAAACACAAGATGAATAGTGTTTGATCATGTCTCTCCAGGAAAACTCATGCGGCAACCATCCTGTCTCCAGTCCGAGACACCCGCTCAGCCTCCTAGGAGGCTCAACCCTTCCTGATCGCAGTCTCCAATTCTGCCCCACACTCCACTTCTACTGAATTTTTTTTATTCTCCTGTTTTTTTCCTCTTTTTTTACTGCCTAACTAAATTCATCCTTAAAGAGTTTGAATAATTTTTTGCATGCTTCTGGAATTTATAGAAATGGCACAGTACTGTCTGTCCCAGGGCTGTTTTTCTCCCTTGGTGTTCTAGAATATTCTATAGTGAGTGTATCTGTGGTTTGCTAACTAACTCCTCTTTCTAGTGATCACACATGGTGTTGTCCTTAGACGGGGGCGATTCAGCAGCGGAAGGGACAAATGTCAGGTCACTCCTCAACCAAGAGAGTCACCACAGCAAAAAGCTCCATCTGCCTGTCCCTGGGCTGTATCCCCATTTTTCCTGCTTGGGACACATAGTCAGCCCACTTCAGGTTGATTCTGGAAACCACCTGTCACTTAGTCCTGTATGAGCTACCCTGTGCCTCACTGCTTTCTAACCCACTGTGTGTAAATCTTCACCTGGTCCCTATGGAGATCCTCCTGCATCTCAATCAGCTGTCTGCTTCCACATTCAGGGTAACGTCTCTACAGTTGTGTGATGTCTACTGCATACCCCAAGAGTTAATATCAGTAATTAAAACAGGAATAAATAAAGGAAGCTAAAGAAACGGTCCAGTGGTTAGGAACATCTGCTGTTTCTGCAGACAGCAGAAGTTTGGTTCCCAGCACCCAGGTTGGAAAGCCCACAATCACCTGTACCTCCAGCTCCAGGGGACCAGATGTCTCCGTCTGGTCTCTGTAGGTAGCCACACGCAGATGCATACATGAAAATAAAAACATGTCATCAAGAAGAGTGGAATAAAGAAACCGGAGACTGCCAGAGGTCATAAAAGATGAATTCTGCCATTCTTGGTGAATTTAAAGGCCGTGAAGGTAATGTGACTCATAAGTTATTGTCAACCAATAGATTTTGACGTGTAGAAAGATACAAACATGTCCATCTATGCTCCCGACAGTGGATTCATAGCACTTTATAATCTACAAAATAAGCATGGCTGGGCAAAGGGCCTTTTCTAACTTAAGCAAATATTCATTGTTATAAACATGGCCATGCATGCACAGACACACACGTCACTGTACCGTAAGACGACATTTCTCACTATCTACAGGGCAAAATGGCAAAGAAATTGAAATGTTCATGGGGTTATTTCTCAGTCTCTAAGGTCAGTGAGATAAAGCTATGACTGAATCAATCTCTCTCTACTCCAACCTCTACCTCTCCCTCTTCCCTCCCCCTCTTCTTCTCCCTCCCTCCCCCGTCTCTCCTTCCCGGTCCCCCTCCATCTCGCCTTCTCCTTCCCCCCCCTCCCCTTCTCCCCCCCCCCCCCCCCTCCCCCCCCCCCCACCTCTCCTTCTCTCTCTCCCCTGGAGCAGAGCTGGCCTGGCTATTGTTTATGCTTATGGACTGAGGTTGTTTTATGAAATATTTATTAACAAGTAAATTACCAGAGCAGTGTGTCTGCTCTGCCAGTATCTCTCAGAACTGAGACGCTGCCTTGATAATAATTCCTTTCAGAGCTATTCTAGACCTACTGAAGACTCTAAAAAGCTGCTTCCCACGGACACCCTCCGTAAGAGTCCTCCAATTCTGTTCTGTGGAGCGCTCGTATGGCTGATTCACAAATCCAGAGGCCCTGCATCTGGGATGTGAAAACCACACCCCACTGTGTTGGCACTAATTCAGGCGTAATGGCCTCTTTGCTTCAGCCACCCACACCTGCCCAGAGTCCAGTCCCTGACCTGCAAACAGGTTGAGTAAGGTCAAACCAGCCCTTCTGCTGGCTCCGTCCTGACCGGTCCATCACCAAGCCTTCTCCACACTTTCTTGCAAACACAAGCCTCCAGAAACGATAGGTCTCAGGAACAGACAGGGAAATGCATTGGAGATGCTAAGTTGTCCCCAGGATAGGACAATGACCATCCTGCCCTCATCTCCACTTTGGGCTGATCCCTCCTTTGGCTCTGATGAGGTTTCCACATGCTTATCCAAGCCCTGAGCCTCCCCATGTTTTCTTCTCATGAATGACAGGCCAGCTTGGGTCTCGTTTCTGTTCTGTTACCTGCCCTGCCCTCCTCCTGTCTCCACAGCTGGCCAGGGAAGATACCTGTCCTGTGCTCCACTCCAAGAACCAAGACACACACACACACACACACACACACACACACACACACACACACACTTACAGAAGACCCGGTTGGCCCAGGAGGGTTCCCTGGGGCAGCCTCTGGAGCACATGGGGTTAGGAGTCTCCCTTTCCCCAGCTCTCTCACACTGAATTCAACTGAGAAGACGACTGCCCAGCTCTCTCATACTGAATTCAACTGAGAAGACGGCTGCTTTCGAATTCCTTAAGCAACTGCAACCCTTCATCCATCAGTTACCTTATGGACTGAGTGGCAGGTCTGTACATGGATAGGCTCATTCAGGCTAAGCAAACTGCCTTTCCTTTGGTTGCCTAATCTGTTATCTCTCAGAGGTTTTATGACTCGGGCATTTATTTCATCTGACACACCTCCTGGTACAGAGCACAGCCACACAGATTCCGTAGGAGACCTGGGGTTGCACCAAGGTACTTAGGATATACCAAACTGCCACCTTTCCTCCAAGTACCTGGCACCTCCCCCTCACCCCCCAGGACAGCTTTAGGCCAATGACTGAACAGTACTATTGCCAGACATGAGGGTATTCACACCCTGTTTCTCACCCACCCCTCTGAGTCTGACTCTAACAAGTCACCTCCTGGTACCCATTCGATCCTGTGCTAGGTTCTGTATGCGAAGATACGTCCCTAGGCAAAGGTTGCCTGGAGCCTCAAGTGGGTGCTTCCCACACCTTTCTTGGTAGGGATATGAGTTGCTTGTAAACCACTCCAGCCCTCCATCAGCAGGAGGAATAAGCAGCCTCTGTCATCCCCTCCCCCCACACACTAGGACCAGTGTGGCCATATTTACACCCCAAGTGCAATCTTTAAAACAGGGGGATTATGATCCTTACACATTAGAATCTATCGTGATTTAAGTAAGGAAATGCTGAAGTGTGTTTACCCAAGTGTGAGAACTGCAGAGTTAGACAATATAGAAACCAGGCTGCAGGAGACGCAGAAAACCAAGCATCTGGGCTTCTGTTGTAACAGTCCACTGGCCAGGCACTGGTTGTGCTAACTATCTGCAGGTTTTAGTTTGGGTTTTCTTTTCCTTCTGTTTTAGTCACTGGACCAGGGGTCTGTGCCTGTTAGAGAGGTGTTCAATCATTGACCCACACCTAAGCTCTGTCTGTTTCTTACTTAATCCTAAGTCTGGAACAGAAGAGTGTGGAAGTGTCTACTGCATTCTGTCCTGGTACGTTATAATCAAGTTCTGAGCAGTTGGTTCAGTGGAGCTGGGCACTGAGAGAGGCCAGTGAGGCATGGGGTCTGTATGCCTTCTACTCAACACCTGCCAGCCCCTGCCTGTGCCCCATGACACATTCCCATTCTAGGGCCACCTGAGGCTGTGCAAATGATTATGTCATTTCTAGTGACAGAGGGTAAGTTTTCTTTCAGCCAAAGATAGAGAGGGTTTACGGATGAATACAAAGAACTCCCTGGTCAGAATGGGTCCTTCTTTAGACTTCCTTCCTACCCCTTCTGACAGGACAGGGCTCTGGAGTCCCAGGACGGATGAGCAGCCTCCATTTGCAATACATCCTCTGAGGCAGTCCTCCGTGCTAGCTGTTAGGCAGGAGATCAGAGCTGCCTCATTTGGGGCTTCGGCAACATGTTTCCCAAACCGGTAGATGGAACTCCATCTCCCGCCTCCCCGCCCACTCTCCACTAAGCTCCACCTCCATCCCACCAGCCTAAGGACCACTACACCAACTCATTCAAGTCTGCACAAGGGGGAGTTAGAATGCGTCTCTGGGGTCAGTGAGACAGAAATCAAATCCACACTGGTTTAAATAATAGTAGCAGGAACTGCTGAACCCAGGAGTTTTGCCCTCCACTCAGCACCAATGTCTACTGTCCCTGACAGATGCCCTGGGGCAAATGATCCTCAGCCCAGATCCCCAGGAAGGAAAGTGGCTCAGCAGTTCCTTGGGTTCACAGTGGAGACATCACTGCCCCCCCCCCGAAGGCACCTACTGCATTTCTCTCCCATGATTCTCCAGTGCTTTCTAGGGCAGAGGAGCCACTGACACGCAGGGTCTGCCTGGACCACTAAGTGGTTTCCCCACCCTGACTCCAGGGGAAGGATGAGCAGAGACACTTCCTGACCCTGCTTTTCAAAGGATAAAGGATGGCTCCCAGGTGACCATGCACCCCTCACGGATCTGAACCAGCAGTTCTCAAGCTGAAGTCCTCACAGACCCAATCTGCATGTAGGATGATGGGAATTCTCACTGCTGCAATGTCCCATATCTCAGACACACTGGAGTAGCACAGAGTCAACACTACACCAGCAAAAGAAATGTACAACACACAAACAACGTCATGGGTCACTAACCTGTCGTGTCCACTCTGAAGGGCTATGGCGGTGGGACTGTGAAGCAAACTGAACCAACTCCTGAGAGCCACGAGTCCTCCCCAAAGAGAAAGTTCACTCTGTTACCCTGTTAACATCCATGACGGTTACTGTTTCATTGGTTGGCTTCATTGTTTCATTCCAGGGTCAAGATCTATCTGGATGGGCCCAACCTCAGTCTGTGGCCTCAGGCAGCCCAGGATAGCTATGCTGCCAGCCCAGCACAAAGTTGTAAACATACTTGCAACACTGTAAACTTTTGGGGGAAACGTATAACTTGTCTGTGGAACCCTCAAGCACCAACTCTATAGCCCGCAATATCAAAAGGTTGCACACACGCCTGTGAAGTGCTTGCTTCGGCATCCTTTCTCAGGGCTCAGGTTTGGGAAAAAAAAAAACCAACAGTTTTCTACATGGAAATCTAAAAGTCAAAGTATAGGGTGAGAATAGCATGTGTCTCCAGAACTTTCTACCTCAGTCTTGCCCCCCCCCCCAATCCTGGGGATTTTTTTTCTTCCCCTGCGCCATCATTGATAGGCAGGTTTACGGAGAGGGCACAAGGCTGTGGCTTTGATTTTCTAGGGAAAACACAGGGCTCTGGGTCTGACCTCCCCATGGAACATGGCCACCACATCCCCACTCCCACCTGTGGCAAGCTTGCTACTATCCTGGGGACAGGAGGGGACCTACTGCACCCGGATGTCTTGATCAATGGGTGCTGAGAGGTGATAGGTAAGCCTGGTGCTCCGTCAGCATCCTGAGGGGTAACTGAGCTACCTAGGCTCAACATCCTCACCACATAGCTATGAAACTCACAACAGAAGGTTTTCAGAAACTCATATACTCCCTGACAGACCTAAAGAGTGTTGGGGTGAAGGCTGCGGACACTGATGCCAGCCAAATTCCTTCTGAGCCTGCCCACAGCCTGACGTCCTCTTAAACCTGCTCCCCGTGCCCTCTGTGCCATGGGTGGGGATGAAGGCCACGCTGGCCAAGTGTGAGTAAGCCTGGAATGTTCCAAGCGGTGGCTGTTTGTTCTCTCTAAGCATGGCTTGCAGGTGTCACCTGGGGAGACCTGCTTGGGGGGGGGGGGAGGCTCCACCCCTTGAAACATCCCAAGCTCGTCAAACCTGTCTCTAGGCTAACTGCTTCCCCCTCACTGAAAGCTACCATAGGCAGGAAGCACAAGAGTGTTCAAGGTCACTGGGTGGCCCTGATCCTTGGTGGTCACTTACTGTTTCATATGACCTCAAGGGTCCACCTGGAGGAACTCAGGGATCATGTCGTGCTGGGTTTTGCCTTGGGGGTCCCTCCTGTCATTAGCAGGGTCTTCATGCTGTGGTCCCTTCTTTGACAGGATGAAAATGGTGTTTATAAGGTTGCTGGGGCATGATCTGGCTGGCAGCCTATCCTGACCCAACACTGCACCGCCATCCTCAGCTGCCTTTCTCTCCTACATAATCTGGCTCCCCTCACAGCCCAGGGTGAGTATACACAGCATTCTCAGCACCATAAGAGGGTAACTGGCACAGAGGTGATAGGATATCATTATCATCCTACACTCCTTCTCTGGGTCTGATTTGAGGAATGAGGTGCTAGACGCCTGAATATCCAAATGACTAGAAGAACCTTCTAGAATAGTCCATGCAGCTCCTTGATTCTGAAGAATCATTTGGCCAAGGCTCTTAATTTGAGTGCCATGAACATCTATCTGCCTGTGGGAGCTGTTTGGAGGGCTAGCCAGGGGGAGCATTGTTGGGTAGCTGTTCCCAACAATGGAGGCCACCCTAGAAGTACACATTACACATGGACATGTTGAGGTAAGGTTAGAGAGAAGATGTATCCAGGGCTTAGGAGATAGCATTCCAGGTCACTCTGGGCTCTACCACATACAGACCTGTGACCTTGATTGATCGGTCTTGAACAAGTATCTTATTACAAAAGCAGTAGTGACACATAGGGACTTTGAGGACACATGACCCAGGAAAGGTTGAGCCAGCATCTACCAACAACCATGATGCTCTTTGGCTTGGAAAACCTGGTATCACAGCAGACTTTCCTTTAGAATGACTAAAGGGCTTTTAATCCATTGTATTGATTCTAGCATTATTGGTTTCTGATGTCACACACAATGCTGTTTATTCAGTTGTGCCTGTGGGACATAACACTTTGTAGGTGTCAAGCTGTTTGACCCACTAAAAAATGGTTTATTGCTGTTCAGACGCTCTGTTTTATAGGGGAGGTAAAGACTCATCCAGTGCCCTGCTGGCGAATTGAGAAGCGAGTTTTACACCTGCATTCCCCAACCACTCAGTCCTTCCTTTAGTCTTTTCCTTTACTAGAATGGTCATAAATGGTGTTAAGACCTGGAACCATTTTATTAAGAGACAGAGAAACGAAATTGAAACTAAATTCTACGCCCCCCTCCCCCCTTGAGAAAAAGAGAAATGTATCTTCTGTAAATTTAGAAGACCACAGCATTTACTGTAAATATTCACAAACCCGAGAGTGCTGCTCGCACAGGACCTGGCCTCAGGGAGCTACAGCTGCTGTCCTGCCCACAGAGCCATTGTCCCCATTGCCAGTTAGAGCAATGGGTGCCACTTTCTCATGTTCGATCATGAAGATTCAGCCACAAGACAGAAATACACAGGGCCTGAAAGTCTCACATCCTCCCAAGATGACCTACATTAACCTCTCTCAGAAGGCAGACTCTGAAGTGTAATGTTGCTTACCCAGCTCCAATTCAATGGTGGAAATTTCCACCCAGCCACTCACAAATACTGATGCTTCAATATAAATAGTCTCCAAGATGCAAAACTCACCACCCAATGACCTGAGAGTTCTCAGAGGCCCTCTCGGGGAATGACACAGCTATGACCTGTCCTGTACACGGCAGGGCCAGGTCCTAAGTAAGACATGTTTATCAATGGCTCTGAAATGAAGGTTGATTCTGTTCTGATATTCGGCCACCACGGAGATACAAGTTGTAAGTCTTAGGAAGGTGGCGTATGAATCTCTGAGAGACACATCCCTGGTGGTCCTTACAAGCCACGCTTAGCCACCTGCCCTCCGATATGCTGATTAAAGAGACAAAATAATCGTGAAAGTTTGGAAAAGGAGCCTTACTCTATGTAGCCACACTGGGAAGAACACTGATGTGTTCCAGAAACCGCCAAGCCTGCCTTCAGGGTGCTGACATGAGGCTCAGGTTTAAGTCGAGGGAAGGGTATCTATGGAACTATTTAGTTCCAGTCAAATGTCTTCCCACCCACCACCCACCAAGACCCATTATTGTCTGGGCTCTGGGCCCTCCTGCAAGGAGGGTTAGTAAGTTATCTGAACCCTGTAAAATTCAGTCCTGGGGGGCAAGTTCCTCTGTGGCCTTTTCCTTCTCCCAATCTGAGACTCCTGGGGAAATTCCAATGTCTTGAAGACGATTATTAAAGTCAGATGGCCAGAGGGAGGGTACAACTGTCTACAGTCTACTCAATAGTCCCGTGTGGCTCCAGGCTCCAAGTGCCAACATCTCTGTCCCTCACAAGATGGAGCTAAGGACACTTCCACAAGGGGGAACTGTCGTTATCACAAATGCACACTTCCTTCTTTTGACAGAGGTTTCCGCCTGTCTCCCCCCAAACCCCCCACCCCAGGAAACGGAAGAGGTTTCACAGTGTCACCGTTACTTCCCTCCACCTGTCTCCAGCTTGCTTCTATCACCTGTGTCTCTTGCAAAATGTTAACTCTACAATGAGGTAGAGACGCAAGCAGCAGAAAAAACCTGGCAAGGCAAGGTGGAGAAGTCACCAGCCCCAAGGGGTCTCCTTCCATTGGGCAGGAGCCCCAAAGGTTGAGCAGACCATATGTATGATAGTACTTAGCACTTCACAGGGTGCCTAAATTAAGCCCAAAGGAACCATCAGGCCAGCATCTCAAGAAGTCCCTGGTCCCCATGGAGGGGATGACGTGACACCTCCTGTTCCACCCCTGTCCTGGGCCTTCCAGTTACCTAAATGAGAGAAATCGTGCTTTTCTTACACCTGTGAACTCACAGACCTAGTCACAGACACTACAAAATGCCCTCCTGGAGTTCAGCTATTGTTCACTCTCGGCAGTCCCCAGGATGGAAGTGACTCAGTAGGGGCAGGGAGGCCCTCCGGATTCCAGCTGGCTTAGTGGATCCAGAGACCAGTCTTAGAGGGAAATTCCAGGGTTTGAGAACCCGCCCTGGTCCTTTTCCAGAGCTGGTCCTAGAGAGAAGGTCTGCCTCTTAGGCCTTCCGCCGCTCTGAACACGAAGCCAATAAGATTATTTCTAAGGAGTCACAGACCAGCCGTGTGTGTCTCTTGGAAAAGGATGTGACCTGGAGCCGTGAGCTCTTTGATTTTAAACGGGCAGTATAGAGAAGCACACACACTCGCACGCACACGCACACACACGCAAACACACACTTCAAGGTCATAGCCAGCACACACAGAGAACGCTTCAGCATTCTGGTATCCGCTGTGTTATTCCCACTCAGCCACCTCCCCCAATTAAGCTTAAATAGGAAACAGCCAGGCGCATCAACATATTCATCCGGTAATATGTCCCGCTTCATCTGCTCCAGAGGCTTCCTGTTGGAGAAGCTCTAAAGTTCAGGCTGCCTTTTGGACCTGTTGTGGAGAATGTGAGCAAGGGCTTTGTTCTTCGTAGGAAGGCCTGAGCATCGGGACCTCTTGAGCCCCCTAAAGCAGCAACATCCTCTTAGCAACAGAGCCCGGCGGGCTCAGCCAATCGCTCAGCTCCCCGCCGCCGCCAGTTGGAGGTTACTAGCGAGCATTGACCGATAGTAACCCCGGCGCGGGCGGCGCGGACAGGCAGGCACGCACTGCGCCTGCGCAGCAGGGCACACCTGCCCCGCCCGCACCTGCATACTGGAGGAGGCAGCTCCTTGCTGCATCTCCTTCCAATTGGTGAGAATTCCAAAGAATTCTTGCAGGCAGCCTCTACCGAGCCTGAAGCCAGGGTTACTTGTGAGCAAAGGAGCCCGTGCATCCCGGCCGCCTGTAGGATGCTCACAGAACCACAGAAGGAGGGGGAGGGGTGCTCTAAGCAATAAGAACCCGTTATGGGGCTGTCACTTGGCCAGTGTCTTCACTACTGGGCCATGTAGATGACAGTTGGCTGGAATGAACTATTCTCTCATTCATATTTATGCATCCCCCTCCCCATCTTACTCTCTCACTCTCTGGGTGAACATATGTAACTCCATCTTGGAGAGTGAGCAGAGGTCTAATGTGCCCAGCAGGCAGTGGTGCAGTTCTGGATTTCAGGTAGAGGTCAAACCTGCCTCCTGCCCAAGCCTGAAAGATCCCCCTCCATCCTGACTTCCATTGAGAATAGGTAAAAAAGGTCTTTGTGTGGACACCCACAGTGTTTATTTCCTGAGCAAGAACTTAACGCCGGTCATCGTACGTGGGTCTGGGCCTCCTGAAACATTTTGAGACAGAGAGTTGAAGCTCTGGGGTAATGAGACAGTGTGGGAAAGGAAACAGCAAACATTAGCTATTTTTAATTGAAAATAAGCATGACTCCCTCCAAAGTGGGAGAAGAGGCATCAAACTGAGACCTCCCGCAATGTATGCTCGGATGCTTGGTCCAGGGGCTTCTGGGCAGAGCCACCAGTTGCCACATGAGAGATACAGAGCAGAAGATTCACGCTGCTTCTCCACTGGGCTCTACCCTTACCAATAAAAGAGAATCTTCCAGAAGGCATGCCTGTCTCTGCCCTGCTACCCACAAGTGTCAGTGTGCCATGCAATCTCAAAGCAAACCTGGTCCTCGTCTCTCTAGCCCCGTATTCCTCCTGTCTCTTATCAAGGTTGCTCACCCTGAGAGACTTGGTTACTGTTTTGTCCCTGGTCAGTCTCTTATTCTGTCCAGTTGGTGGGCCCACTTCAAGACCAAGATGACTTGTTCCACGGAGTCCAGAAGCAGGAGCTGGATCAGCTCACGCGCCTTACCCAAACACTGATGTTTAGCTCAGACGCATTTTCTAACAACAGACCTTGTGTGAGCATAGCCGTGCTCTCCCTGGAGTTTCAGTTCCCGGTGACTGTGGTAATCAAATAGACTGACTTGTGTGGAGGGATAGTGTAGATAGTTGGTCCCTGACACGTGGGAGTTCACACTAGGGCAGGTCCAAGGCTCCTGTTGGCGCCAAGATCTAGATTCTAATTATAGTTCTCAGCTGGACCTAATCACAGCCTTGACAGGCCTCCTGGTGTATCTTACTTTTCACACTGAATGCCATTTGCCCCACTGCACAGAGAGGTAGCTAACAACGTACAGCGGATGGTGAAATGATGGCTTTGGGTCATGTGGGATGGAAGAGCCACATCAGTCATCCTTGGAAAAGCCCTTTAACATGTCTTCTCACAGAAGCAAAGCACCAGCATTGGACCTATTGTATCTGAAGGTAGCTTTTCCTATATGTTAGTATTCTGTCTAAACTCCACCTCCACAGTTACCTGGCAACATCCAGGCATGCTCCTCCCCACAGTTACCTGGCAACAGCCAGGTAGGCCTGCCCACTATAAAAGGGGCTGTTTGCCCCCTCCTTGCCCTGTTGCTCTCTTGGTCCCTTGACACCCCTCCACCCCTGCATCTGCAGGTTCGCTGTCCCCTCTCCCCTCCCCCCTTCCCTTACTCCTCTCTCCACGTGGTCATGGCCGGCCTCTACTCTACCCCTCTACTCCTCTTTCTCTCCTTTCACTTTCTCTCTCTCTCTTAATAAACCTCCCCTTGTGGAACCGTCTGGTCTGCTGTGATCTGTCCAAGCTGCTCGTGAAAATTTTTTCACTATACACTTACCAGCATTTGTCTCATGAAGAATGTGCCTTGTGGCTATCACCTCGACATGTGTGGTGTAGTCTTAACTATTTAATCTGGCCCCTCGTGGTTACCTCTTTTCCTTAAAGAAGCCAATCTGTTGCTGCCAGATCTCAATGGGGGTGGGTGTACAGTTACTAACCCCTATTTTCCTGCCAGTCTGTAAACAAAAGGAACGGTTTTGTGTTCGGCAAACTGTCAGCTGTCGTTATTTCTTGAACCAGGAGAGTGGTGTTCTGTTTAAAAGGCCTTTCCTCTCAGAAGGTAGAGATTTCTGGATGCAAGCCCGCTGCTGAGGTGCTAAATGTAAGCAGGCAGGCACCCAGGACACGGGGCAAGCATGGGAAGAATGTCCTTGGGAAATTAAAGAGTGACAACAACACCCGTCGAGCGGCCCAGTACAAGCCTGCAAAGCCATCCTGCAGAGGCCAGATGGCTCAAGAATGGGGGCAACCTTGGGAAAGTGACAAGGTCACATAGCCAGATAAAGAAACTGCCAGACAGAGTGCGTGGAAAGACAAGAACCCAGGGACAACAGAATCAGAGCATCTAACGCATGTCCAGATGTGTCAGCCTGGACCACAGAGTGCATCGGAAATGCATGCCTCTGCCTCCAGAGATCATCTGGAGACAGCCAGCTTCTCATGTGAGGGGACTAACGAGAGAAGGTGTGCCAGTCAGAGGAGGGGAAACAGGAGAGGATGGATGCTGAGAATATACTAGGAAGTAAATCACTCTTGGCACTCACAAGAGTCACCCCCCCATTGTCAACAGTTCCCCAAACATTATTTTTAGATTACCAAAGAAGTTCCTTATCATGAAAAATGCTGCTCTCAAGACCCTGAAGGGATGGCTTACCCATCTGCCCTCAGGAGTCACCAAATACTCAAGAGCAAGAACTGGTCTCTTAGTTCACCTAGGCAAGAGATGGCCACTGTGGTACTCTTCAAAACCCTTAAGCCACAAGAAGTCTGCAAGTAGCCCTGGGGCTATACACTGCCTGAAAGGGTTAGTTACCACCCTACATAAAGCAAACCATGTATTAAGAGCAATCTCCTCTGAGGCCCAAAGGAAAACCTAGCTAGGAAAACAAGCTAGGCCCAGAGGATCAACAGAAATCTTCCATGCTAAAGGGAGTGAATTCCCCCTTAAGACCTGAGCAACCAATCACCGGTCCTGGGGCTCTCTGAAGCTTTTCTTTGCCGGGCTGGGTTCCCCTTCCCATCTCCGATCTTAGGCATTTGGTTGAAGTCCAAGTTTCCTAATGGAATTCCTAAAAGGGGCTTATTAATGGCTCAGTCTACTCAGTCAACCGGCCTGTAATGACAGGCCCTGTGAAAGGGTGATGGAAATTAAGAGAAAGCAAACCTTAATTTGAGAAGGGTGTTGGGTGTTCATTGGCCTTTTATAACTCAGAAGCAAGCCAGTATATGTAATCTGGCTTGGAGCTCTGATCAGGCTGCTTACCTACTTCCTGGTTTTTTGTTGTTTTATTTTTTTTTGGGGGGGGGCAGGGCTGAGAACTGAAAGATTCTGTTTCCTCATAGGCTGTAGTGTACTCTACTCTGTCCATGGAATGTAGCATGTGGGACATGGCCTGACCTGGCTTAAAGGACAGTAGAGAGAATGTCCTGAAGCCCCAGGTTTGATGGCATTTGTTCTCAGCCTAAGCTTCACTGCTGGCAGATCTCTGCAGGCGTATTAAATTCCTAAGAGCCATGTCATTTGCTGGAGAGAGTGTGTTCTCTGCCATCAGCTTCCTCCACGGACAAGGACACAGGACACAGGACACACACACACACACACACACACACACACACACACACACACACACA
>NW_021604628.1:2206300-2207804 GCF_004785775.1 Grammomys surdaster | reverse complement strand
ACACACACACACACACACACACACACACACACACACACACACACACAGTCTCTCCGGAGGAGGATGGAATTGCAAAGCCCTTCAGATAGCCTTATCAAAGGTTACATCCGAGCAGGACCACGAGATAGGAAACAGGACTGATAACTCCATCTGTACTATGGTGGTCCAAGATGAATTTCCCTCACCGGTAAACACTCATGGGGTTCCTGCAGGTAACTGATCTTGGTTTGAAATACCACAGAGTTTCAAGTTGGTCTTTCCTACAACCATGACCTTGAGATGGGTAGAGGGGTCAGAGCCACTCCTGAAGCAGCTTAATTAGGCAAGCAAACTAAAGAAGTCCCCTCAGTCAGACAGCTATGCAGAAAACCACTCAGCTGTGCTTGGGTTGCAGAGGGGACAGTATACAGAGTCCCCCAGCCATTCGTGACTGTAGCACAACGCATCCAAATGAAAAAGAAACTCCTGGGTGGCATGAGACCCCGTCATGCTCATCTTCCCCATTTTGCCATGTGTATTCTCTCTCTCTTTGCCCCCCTTCCCTTCTCCATCTTGTTCCAGCCCCGCTTGCTCCAGACCCCCCAGTGCGCTCACATGAGGGCATCAAATCTCATGACGGATGGTTTTGAGCCATGCATGTGGTTGCTGGGATTTGAACTCATGAGCTCTCGGAAGAGCAGTCAGTGCTCTTAACCGCTGAGCCATCTCACCACGACAGCCAGTGTGATGGCGCCAAAGGCGAGATTGTTCAGTGTCGTCTGTCCCATCAGCTCACACTACGCGAGTGGGCTCCTTGAGGGAGAGTAATTACCAGATCAGAAGCCGGTGAGGTGCTCCTTGGGGGAAGCTGTCCCCTCCTGGGACTGGCTCCTCTCACAATTACGTTCCCTACCAGGAATCTATTACATGATCTAGTTGTTCCTCCAAAGACAACATTAATCATCAGATGAAAACTTAAGCACAATTGAAAACACATGTTTGGTTAAGCATCCCTGTCAGTGCTTAGGGGTCTGTCAAGCTCCCAGATATTAGAGAGACAGAGTGGGCCTCTCCTAAAGCTATGGATACTGTCCCTGCCTGGATCCCTTTCCTCCCAGGAGGGAGGAAAGCAGGTATCACTTTGTCTGCTTTCTTTAAGAGGACAGTGTATTTATAGTGATATTGTCTTCAGAAGGCCCAGGATGGTAGCACAACATTCTGGGGGAAATCCAGGAAGGAACTGGTTTCCATAGAAGGAACTGATTTCCATGGTGGGTACTACAGAGTGGTCCAGCATCTATCTAGGTAATGGAAGAGAACAACTGGGCCCTTTCTCTGGCTTTGACTTTGAGCAAATTGCTTCTGTTCTCGGACTCCTGTCACCTCTACCGATCTATAAGTCTGAGTAGCTAGATGCTCCCAGGGCTCCTCACTCTTACAAGTAGTGAGTCCTCCCTCCAGCAGTCCTCCCTCCAGCAGTCCTCCCTCCAGCAGTCCTCCCTCCAGCAGTCCTCCCTCCAGCAGT
>NW_021604628.1:2192678-2206290 GCF_004785775.1 Grammomys surdaster | reverse complement strand
GTCCTCCCTCCAGCAGTCCTCCCTCCAGCAGTCCTCCCTCCAGCAGTGCTATGGCAGCCAACCCTGAAGTTACAGTCAGCTCAGCACATCAGGGTGAATCTCAAAAGCCAACGACCAATCATCTTGATATACAGACAGCAAAACTAATCAGGTAACAGCATATGAGAAGTGGCTTCTACCCTGAAGGTCACCTTGGAGCCATGCAGAGAGGATGGCGGATCCCAAATCACCCTTGTGGAGAAGTGGAGAGAGTAGCCAGGATATGACCTCCACAGTTCCAGATACTGCTGGAGCCCGTGAGGGTCACTAGCCATAGGAGGGACAAAAGAGCAAAAAGTCCCACATAGGAGACAAAGGAAGCAGAATTTCTAGACATTCAGGAGCAGAGGAGAAAGGACAAGGAATCCAGAGGTGTGCCGAGCATGTCAGCCAGCCTGCTGCCTGGTCCTGGGTAAAATGCACACTTCATTGATTGCCCGCTTACTGCGTGTGGTTCTTGGTTGAGGAAATTGAACCCCTAGGGTCAGAGTCACCCCAGGACGTAGCACCGGTGCTAGGAAGGAGGTTACAAGAGTGTCCACGGCTCATGTCATTTGTAGCTGATGAGACAAATGACCAGGTTTTTTTCCTAGATGTGGCCTGTAGATTAATGGATTATTTCCCAGGGTACCCGAGCCTCCAGAAGAGCCCTTGTTTCCCTGCCGGCTGAATAAGGATGGCCTGTAGTGATCAGAGATGGGCAAGGCCTGGCCTCCATGTCGGGCTTCTCAGAGTTAGCAATCACCACTGTGGTCTCAGGCAGGAGTATGGACCAGCCCTCTAACTACCCTCTGTTTTAGTTTCCCTTCTAGTCAGTAAGGAGGAAGTTCAGACTGTCTTGAGAAAGCATCTCAATTCTGATGTAGTTCTAGCAGCCAGGAAAGGACAAGGCACACACTGAGGAGAGGGGTACCTCAGAGATACTGCTGCAGAGGAAGAAAAGCAAAGCCACGGAAGACATCAGACAGCAAGCCACCGGCCATCTGGTTAAAAAGCCAACAACACAACATACCAGACTCAGCATATCTGTCATCCCTCTGACTCATGGGCAAGTCCCTCGGGGCTCATGTGCGACTCCTCCCATGCCTGAACCCACAGAGGTTACTACAGGGCAAACAGCCACCTGGCTGAGCGTCCTCGAAGGTGTGGAGAATGGACACTTGTGTCTCAGCCTGTTAGGAATCCATTACTGATTGGCTGGCCCTGATGGTGACTGGGACCTGTTTGCGCTCAGAGGGCACGCTGGCAGATACAGCACCCGGAGGGTTGCCCCTTCTGGGCCCAGATTTATGTTCTGGGTTTCAAGTCAAGATGCTGCCAGGGTGTGGCGGTTCGTCTTCAGTGACCGTTTAATGGATTCAGAATGGCCATGGGGACGAGTGTCTGGCTGCTTCTGTGAGGGATAATTACCTAGATTAGATTAAGTGAGGTTGGAAGGCTCAACTTAAATGTGGGTGGTGCCACCCCATGGGCTGGGGTCCTATCTCAATAAAAAGGGGAAAGAGAGCTGAGCACAGGCATCTATCACTCTATATCTTCCACTTCCTGTATGTGGAAGACCAGCTGTCTTCTTCTCCTGCCAACACGACTTTTCTGGTGGGCTGTACCCTGGACCAGGGAGTCAAAACAAACCCTTTCTCCCTGAAGTCCTTCCTTGTCTGGTATAAGATAAGCAACCAACACACAGGCTTCAAACATCCGAACCCCTGGATGGCAAGCCATCTTTATTCCACAGCCTGGATTTTCAAACCTCACCACGACACCTCCAAGACTACATCCAACACACATGTGGAGATCACTGAGTGCCTCACAGGTCTGTTGCGTCTTATCCTCACCAACCAACACATCCCATCGGGTACATTTTTCTGTACAATCTGTATATTTCTACCTTTCGATTCCAATGGGTTCCACAGCATGGACCCATGGCTGAGCCTGGCGCAGTTTCTTTCTTAACAAAACAAGCTGGCATGAGGAAACGGGAGTATCAGATAACAGTGCCCTACAATCAGCCCTGAGAGGGGACAGGGCCTGTTCTTGGTTGTGCAAACCCAGACACAATCGTTGAACCACCACCGAGCTCAAAGGTCCTGGGGATTGGCTTCTCAAGTTTCCAAAATTTTGTTTATCACCAAGACCAGATTGCCTCTGCCAATGAGCTTACCGGCTTAGCTTCAAGAGGCAGAAAAACAAAACGGGGTGGGAGGGGGGAGAGGAGAAATTAGGCTAACTTAGCCCTCTCATAAAAGAAAGGTTGTGTCAATATTTAAGTTTAAAAAAAATCAATCTTCCGGTAACACCTGAGTCACCTTGGATATCCCAAGTTTCCTTTGGGTTTCCAGTTTGTGTTCGGTGATTCAATAGATACCATGGACTGCCTGGTCTCTTCCCTGATTACTCCACTTCTACAAAGAGCAGACTCGTCTGGGAAACAAGAACCAGTCAGAAAGGCGCGAGCAAGCAAGCAAACCTCAGCAAGTATCCTGTAGGGAGGTGGAGAACTCAGGAAGGTGGCCGTGCAGCTGGGACATCCGCGTATGGCGAGGGTCCCTCATCCTACGGTGCTCCAGGGGCCTCCTCTGCTCCATTCTCCCATTTTAGTGGGTAGAGCTCATTTCATGACCATTTGGTTTTTCTCTATAGGCTGCCTGCACTACATACGTAAGAGTCCCTCCAAGATCTCAAAAACAAGCTGGATCCCAGAAAGGCTATGCCAGACTCTGGAACGCTCTTGAACAACTGAGACCTAGAAGGCAACACACACTTTTTCTGAATAACTGGAAAACTATCTACCTTGAAAAAGAGCCATCAACGGAGTGTCCACTAGGGAGGACTCTCATGCCAGGAACAAGCAAACCCTGATGCTGGGTGACTCTGTGAAATTCTTTATCTAGTCTCTGTTATTAGGAATCTAAGATACTTAAAACTCTCATTTTTTCTGAGCACTAACTGGAATTTTTCCATGTGACTGGAGGTAACAAGTCACAATCAGAAGATAGGTACATGAGAAAATAAATTCATAAAATTATGTTCAGGTGTGTATCTCATAAGTGTCCAAGAAACAGATGGGTATCATGGCTACATTTGTGCGATGCCCCCAAGGTACCACATTACAAATATCTATAACTATTGCCCCAAATCAAAAATATATATGCAGTCAGAAGCACTTTTGGTCCCAAGCATTTTCAACAGGGGACACTCAACCAACGTCACTGAAGTTTAGAGCCTCTGTGACTGCTGAGATTGTCTAATTTAACCTGTGTATTTCACGGGAGAGAAGCCAGCAATGGAATGGCAAAATAAAATTAGCCGAGGCAGGCCTACATCAGGAGAGAATACATCTCAACCTTCCAAACTGCAGACCAAGACTCTCCCCAAATGACCTGTGGCTTCCTTCACCGGCTCCCCACAAACCCAACCGCCAGGCTGGCGGCTTCACTTCCTACCTTTCTTTCTCCACCAGGGTCCCTCAGGTACAGAGTAGGAAAGGTCTTTGAATTCGATGTTCACGGCTGCCCTCCGCGGCAGGGAGGAAAAGCGCTGTGCCTCTGTGAAGTTGTTGTCCACCTTCTTCAGGTGCCCATTAAGCAGGTCTGTCTCAACCTCATCCACGTTGCTGGACACAACCTCGTCCACCGACACGCACACGGACTTGGGCTCTGTCATTGCTGCAGAGTAACTGCTGGCATTCTAGAAGGCAGAGCAGAGGCAATGAGGTAAGTTGGATGCTCCCTGGAGAGAAGGAATTATCAAGAGACTTGCTGCTGGACTCAGGGTCATTGATCATCCATAGAGGTACTTTCTAGACCTTTCTAGAATACCTTTGGCTCCAGAGGAACTGTCCCTTGCTATCACTTTTGCTTCTAGTAAAAAGGCACCTCAGATGAGACGCCAAACACATTGACTGTCTTCCTTTAGGATCGCAAAAATCTAATCATAAAACTTCGATAAGTGGCTTGCTCTCCTGTATAAAGAAGAGACGGGCCATCATGGAGACTCACCTCTTCCCGGTCTATGTATAAAAACCTCAGGGAAGATGCACGGGGCTTATTTAGAATGAGCTGCTGTCACGTGTTCCTGTGTCAGTTCCTGACGTGTCTGAGGCAGTGTTATGAGAACACTGGCTTGTGGGGGCTGACATATCTCACTGTCACATTTTCTAGATTTCCCCGTAACTCCACTCTCCGAATAATATCGGAGGGACGGCATAGTGTGTTTCTTTTCTGTTATGCAGGCGAGGGAACTGAGGCACAGGAGACTTAAGGAAGTTGTGCTGGGTACCACAATTAGGGGTAGGAGTAGGAGTAAGATCTAACCTTGAGCCATTAAGATACAGGGAGGCGCTTTCTACTTTACAAAGGCCCGGTAGCTAGCCTAGTACTCACTATACTATTCACAGAGCCCATAGCTTTAGCTTTTAAGCCTTTTGCAAGGAATCAAATGCACACAGCGGGTGGGCCAAGACCCAGAGTATTTATGCAAAGCAAGGGGTTTGCTTTTCTAATGGCTTTGGCAACCCTAGCTTGATCAATAAGCTTCAGAAACCCTCCGAACACAGCAGAGCCTTAAGGGGGGGACAAGCTGTACTAAAGTGTTTCTAGCTGTCTCCTGAAGCCTAGGGAAAACGTCCAAAAGTGTGGGCCATCTGCAGGCTTAGCCAGGCCCGCTGATAATGGATGAGGGAGAGCCCACCTCTCACTACTTCTGGTCACCAAGGCTACCACTGACGACCTCTGTTCTAGAAAGAATACACTATGCTGTTCTTCTATGCTTTGCTTGGTAACTATTTCTCTAGTATCACTTATTATTTCTTTAAATAACATAGAATAAAACCGTAGCAGACTGTCCACAAAAAAGCTCCCTAAAGGGCTGAGGAGGTGACTCAGTAGGTCGGATGCGTCCCTGGCATGCGCCAAACCTGGGTTTGCTCCTGGGCACTGTGCAAACCCTCTCTGCTAGTGCACACCTATAACTCTAGAAACTTGAGAAGTGGAGGAAGGGAGATTAAACATTCAAATCCATCCTCAGTGAACTTGAGGCCAGTCTTGGCTACACATGACCCTACCCCACCAACAATAATCCCTAGAAGCCCAGCGAGTCGAGTCTCTTACCCATCCACTCACTGAGAGTATGCAATTGAACCATGGAGGAGTGACACCCCTACCATTGAGGCATTTGGGGGTTCAGAGCCTAACAGTAGGTAAGCTTTGGGGTTTGGGGTACTTAACACAATAGGGGTTGGTAGAGGTGGGCCTGGGAATGAATTCGGAGTCTCTTAATGACAAAAAACAAAACAAAAAAACGGAGCTTTACACTTAGGATACATGAGCCACAGATCCACGCCCACCCTCGTGAGCATCTCCTAAGTCTCAGAGACACTCCTACTGACTGACTGAATGTAAAGATCCAGAGGCAATTCTTGCACCCCAGCTTGGGGCACCAGGCATGAAGCATGAAGGCTCTTTCCAGTGCCAACAAAGTGGGTTCACAGGTGCTCCAAATGATGACTTTGAGACCCACAGAGCCCAGTGGAGAGCACCCGCTGGTGGCCTCTGTGTCCACACATAGGTGCCTTCCCTGATGGGCCTCTTAAAGGGGTGGGTCACTCTGTCACACCTCTGTAGGAATCCACCTATGTAACTTAGAAAGCACCCAGAACGCACAGGGGCATTCCCTCGACCCATCCACTTTCCTTTGTGGCTATAACCGCCGTGGCGGATTTGTATCAGCAAGGGCTATGGAGGAGCCTGGGAAGCACCAGGTGCTGGCTTTAGGGGGCAATGTGTCCTGTGGAAAGGCAGTCAGATAAGGCCAGGTTACTCGAACTTCACCTTGTCTCTCATAAGTTTGGAATTACTCCTGGGTTGGCGCCAACCCTGAGAGAGGTGGGCAGGCCTTCTCCATCACGGTTCCCAGAACTCTACCCCACAGGTTCCAGCTGCTGTGGGTAATCCTTCTCGACAGTTCTCCAACCATAGGTGTCCAACCCCAGGGAAGGCAAGAAGGGATTGCCTCCTTCCCTGTTGAAACCCACAGGAGTAAGAGGTCCATAGCCATCATCCCATCCACCGCTAGTTCAGCCAGATATCAGGCAGGCATCATGCCTGCATCCGGACCTTCTCTCCAGACCCATCTATGCGCACGTTCATTCCCTTAACAGACTGAACACTAGATAACACCAGTCAGCTAGCTGGACACAGACATGGCCTATGGCCCTAGCGAGCTCAAGTTCAAAACTGAGCCCAGGGAAGAGAACAGCTGTCACAGCAGGATTAGGCAAAGGCCGTGGGGGGTTTATTCAATTCCGATCAGACCCTGGGGTTGGGGGCCCAGAATAAAGTCTGTCTGCAGAAAATAGTCCAGGCTGAGATTAGCAAGAAGAGATGAGGGCAGGGCTTTGTGTGCCCTGCTCCCTGCAGAGGGCCTCTGTGAACAATAAATCTCGAACATGGAGACACAGACCCATAGCAGAAACAGCTATATGCAGGGCTGGAGTGCAGAGGGGTAGAGGAAGACAGGAAACAGGGTACTTGGCATAGATGAGATTAGAAAGACAAACTCCATAAAGAGAGTTTGAAGATTGCTGGTGACCCAAAAAGGGATCCCAAGCCCTGGAGTTCTAGGCTCAGAAAGCTGTATCAGTCACAAGCAGAACTAGACCTGGGGGAGCTTATTCAGGGGTAACTAAGTTGGAGCCCACTCTGCCAGCCGGGAGACTAAGCTGGGTGATTAGAACTGAGGAGGGAGGGCAGAAGAAGCCAGAGACAGCTACTTAGGATATGAGGTGTTCAAGAGCAAGACCACGTGCGCATCCATTCTAAGCAAGTGACTGTAAACAACCGTGACTAAGATCCAGCATGCTTAGCACACTCCAGCCTGCCGTCTGTGCTCTTAGCATTTGCACGGTACCGGTGGTGGGAGGGAGGTTACCGACTGCGTTGGAAAGGGCACAGGGAAGCAGCAAGGTGGCCTATCTGGCTCAGAACACCTCAGTCAGGAGGTCCGTGAGTCTGAGCTGGCCCTCCTCTCACCCAGCCGCTTGACCACTGCTCACTTAGTTGGGTGTATATAGCAGAGGGGCCGAGTTGTCCTTTAGACTGAAATGCACAGCAAACAGGAACTCATGCAGCCTCCCTCGGCAAAGAGGACAGCCCCACCCTTCCCCCACCGGTGTCCAGTGGCCTCACCCAATTAATAAAATCATAGAAACCTATATGATGAGGCAGCGGCCTGTCACTCCAAAATAGACCGGCTCTCTGGAAACACATCCTCCGATGAGAACTGCTAGCTAACAATGTAGGTTACTGCGAGCTCTGCCTCAGCCTCCTAAGCTCATTAAAAATAAAACAAACACCTATCTACTCCTGCTCTCCCCCCTCGGCTGCTCTCCCCCCTCGGCTGCTCTCCCCCCTCGGCTGGTCCGCTTCCCTACCTTCCTGTCTGGACGATGTGCCCTCTCCTCACGGAATGTGTTTTTGAGGACTGAACAGATGGTGAAGGCAGGAAGTCCGTTCCTGGGGACTTTGTGTGTGTGTGTGTGTGGGGGGGACCCTGTTGGGACCATCGCTGGGGGCTGTTCAAAAGATTGCTTTCTTGGCAAAGTGTCCAGTGAGTTCTGCACAAATGTTGGGAATCTAGAGACACCAGAGTAGTAGGGAAAAGGTCACGCACAGCCGGCAAGCCTCACGCAGACCACTGGAAGACCCCTTTCACTGAAATAGATACGTTCTGACCCAGAACTTCTCTCTGCACACTGGGGCAGGGGTCATTCCCATTTTTCTGTGCTTCCTCAGGACCAACTAGGATGCTCACCCAGACGGTATCCTAGGACATCCTAGGTTCATCCAAGGAAAACATGCTAACCCATAATCAGAGCAATTTCCCACAGGAAAAATGTCACACCTTGAGCTAAGCTTTAGGGCAGGTTACACTTGAGTGACCACTCACAATGTCACAAAGCTCCACAGCTACCATCCTTTGGAAAGATATGCCCACCTTGTGTGTCTTTGCCACCTCAGAGACCCCAGTACTCCTGGATACTCTGGTCACCCTCCAGGATTCCTCCCAAGACTTACAGCTCACTCCGACAGCATCAGCAGGACCCTAACGCAGGAGACACTTAAAAAGCAAACCTTGAGGTCTTGCTATAACTAAGATAGAACATTTTTTAAAATTAACTTCATCTATATTTTGTGCCTGTAGCACCTGGTATTCCTAGTGTCTGTCACCTCCTATACCCAAACAGGTCCCAACCAGGCTGACCCTGCTTGGCTTCTAAGATCCAGACAAGATCCATGGACCCAAAGTGGTATAACCACAGCCAGATAAGACATTTAAAACTTAAAACAAAAGTGCCAGGTTTCCAGGAAGAAAATTTTTCTCAAATTTGTCAATAGGTTTCCTGGGAAATAAATGCTAACCCCAGCCATGATGAGATCAATAACCCCGTAGCAGGGGTCTAGACTGGGTCAAACCATAATGTTATCAATCAGTATAAAAACCTATATCCTACAGCATTTTGGTTCATTTATCCATGTGTTCAAGCCAGTTCTGTGCAGAGAGAACCCACCAAACTTCTTCTATTTGTAAAGATTGTCAATTATCTTAATTTTCTGTTGCTAGTATAATCCTCGCGTTGACAAATAAGTGCGCAAGGGCCAATTTTTCAGTGTCAACCAAGCCGCCAACTAGAGCCAACAAGATAAAGGCGAATACTCGAGGAGAAGCGATTCCTGTTTTCATTGACTCTGACGAGTCGGAAATGGAGCACACCCCAAGGATGAGAACCAGCCTAGAGGGTGTCTTCCTACCTGCCTCACCCGACCCCCGCTAACCACCACCCCCACCCCCACCCCCACAGTACATCTCCATTCTATCGGTTTACACGAAATCATTACATAATGAGTAGGAGGGTTGGGCTCGAGACAAGTTCTACAGTAACCTGTTTGGAATCACAGGATGCGGTTGTCAGAGCAGAGCATGCGCACAAAGCCGGGTGCTTTTTTTTTTCCTCTAGAGCTCAAGGCAAGAGGTAACTGTCGGTCAAATCCTGCTGAGCCTTGCTGACTTCAAATACAGGATGCTAAAAATGAAATAAAGGGGAGGGACTGTGCAATGTGGGCTTCCAGCGTATTGGGAAGGAACAGGCAGGCTAGTAACAGAGCAAGGAGGCAGAGAAACAGAGCTAGGAGGCAGAGAAAGGGACGATTCGGGTGGGAAAACGGAAGGCTTGCTGTTTGTATTCTACACAGTCTGAAGTCAGCCTAAGAGGTTATTAACCGCAATGTCCGCTTGTTAGACAGAGCCGGCAGGGCCAAGGGTGAGACCAGACAGATGGTGGGCTGTTTTTTTGTTGTACATTAGCTCTTTTTTCCTGGAGCATTGAGTGACCGCGCAAGAGGAGGCGCTTGCCCACCTCTAAGAAACAGTGCTTGCCTGGCAATTCAGTAGCACCCAGGTTTTGTCCTAAGACTGGTATCTGGGGTGCGGGGGGCGTGTAAATGCCCACATCCTGCCTTCACCCTGGCAGAGATCTGGGCTCGTCTTCCTGTCTCCCCTGAGATTCCGCTGCCTCCTCCAAGAGTCCCTGGGGAGCACAGGAGAGCAGGCTCTGTTTCGTGGGGCGCAGTTTCTCTTTTTGTACCCCACTGTGCCCAGCGCTCCAGAGGGTGGCGCAAGAAGTCCCCCACCACCTGCCTGCCCCGCAGAGCTCCCCGGGGAGATCCGACCCTCCCCTCCTTTGGGCTGAGCCTGCAGTCCCTCCCCAGTGCACTTCCACATCCGAAACCCCTCACCCAGGAGGCGGACAAGTCAAGGCCATCTACCTATCCATCCACTTGTGGTGCTGCTCGCTGCCCCGCGCCCCACTCCGGGTCCCTCCACCTTCCGGATGTCCTAAGCCATTGCAGGAGCATCCCGAGGCTCTAGGTGACCAGGGCGGAGGCGGGCAGAGCCAGGCACCTCTCCAGAGCGCCCCAGGTCAGCGGCCGGAGGATGCGCTCATAGGCGGCTGGTGTGAGGACCAGCCAGCCGGGCTTTGGGTTTCCTGTTTCCTTAGAAGATAAAAGGCAGCCCCGTGTGCAAAGGATGTGCGACTCACCATGGCGGTGCCGACCGAGAAAGCGGCCATCAGACAGGCCATGCCCCGGGGGCGGCGGCGGCGGCGCTGGAGATGAGGCTGCGGGCGGCGGGGACGAGGTTGCAGGAACGAGGCTGCGCTTGCTCCTGCTCCACGGCGGCGCTCTGCGCGGGTTCGACTGCGCCCCGGCCCCGCCCCGAGCCCCGATTGGGCCGCGCGGAGGGGGCGGGGCGCCGACAGGTGCGCGTGCTCTTGTTTTGCTCCTGTTGCAGAGCGGCTGGAGGATGCTCTGGACCGGGAGCCATCTGATAGGCCTCGGCCACCCAACCGCCTGGGCCTGGGAAACCCACTACTACAGGGACCCTGCAGGGGCTCAGCTCAACCCTAGACAAACCAGTCGGGGCGCTCTACAAACTGTGGGCTCATAGTTTAGGAAACCTCCTCCTTAGGTAGCTTGAGATCAAAGGGTTGGGAAGAAGGCAGGTGGCTCTTTTGTTCTGCCTTTGTTATGCATGCCTTCCAGGTGGAAGCCCCAGGGGACAAACGTGGAAGACTGCCACAGGGCTCGGTCCCATAGCTCTAGTGTGGGGTGACCCCTAAATTGAGGCAGCATGGGCGTTCATATAGATAGCACGGAGTCCTACATCAGCACCACTGCATCTCCAAATAAGCCACAGGGGTGTTTCCAGTGTCTTACACAGCCATGTTCTTGGACCCTACTGAAGCCCCTGTTATTTGTAAATGGGCCGTTACCCGATAACCCTGGTGAAATTCTTTAATCCTAACCTCAGATGCTCACCTAAGGCTTCTGTTGAAACTATTCTGTCACCAGTAGGATACAGTAGAGCCCTCACTTGGGTGTGCTGGGATACTTTCTGCTCTCCTACAAGAGAGCAGGCAAATGGGTGTCGCACCCTCAGATCCTTGACCTTGGCCAAGGTTTTCCCTAGAATCACATAAAGAAAAGTGGACAGATGTGGCTGAGTTTGGAGGGAAAAAGGTGGGCTTCTATGCTGGAGGGGCCGACGACGTCCCTGTCTGGTATCAAGAAGTCTGACATAGCCAGGGTATTTTTGAAGAAGATTAAGAATACAAACCTCCCAGGGAGTAAGAAAGGTCTCTGGGTCCTGGGCTGATGTCTAGCCTGGTGCCTAACCACTGCTGTAGAGCAGCCTAGATAGACAAGGGGAGACTCTGAACAGTGTGACCAGGACAAAGGCCATGGTATCGGCATGCCTATTTTTGCAGATGTCTACCCTCTGTCTACTCTCCCTACTTCCAGAATCTTCTGGCGTTTCTCTCTTTCTCAAACCCCTTCTGCTCAACCCTGCCCCTTTCCCATTTCTCTGCCCCCTTTGAATGACGGGCATTTGATGAAGCTTTAATTCAAACACAGGCCAATGAACATCCATCACCCAGCATCCTCCATGCAGCCTGTTCACAGGAGCTTCAGACGGGAGGCAGGGCTTTCTGGGCTCCCGAGAATGCACAGGGCTCAGTGTGGAGCCAGAGAAGGAAGCCAGAGAGGACAGACAAAGACAGCCATGTGTGTGTGTGTGGGTCCTCATTGGTGTAGCTTGGGCCACTGATAGGGTTTCCACTCACACATGTGTCCGTGGGGTAGTGATCCCCCTGACCACAATAGACCTCACAAGTGATGGTGCTTCCTACCTATAAGCAAGTATCTATTTCCACTATTTATTGCTGACATTCTGCCTGAGTGAGGAATGAGTGACCCAAAGAACTGGACAGACTTGTGTTGTGAGTGACAGAAAGCCAGCTTTAACTGGCTGATTACACTGCTTTCCGTAGTGAATAGGTTCCGAACACTGGTTTCAGGCATGATGGGGCGAAGGACAAGTATACACACACACACACACACACACACACACACACACACACACACACACACACTTTGATTTCTCAATAGCTCTGCCTTCGTGTGGTGGCTTTTCTCAGGGAATGTTTACCTTCTGTACTGGCTGGTCTTGTGTTGATCTGACACACAAACTAGAGTCATCTAAAAAAGAGGGAACCTTAACTAATCTGACTATAAGGCATTTTCTTAATTAGTGATGGATGGGGGAGGGCCCAGCCCATGGTGAATGTTTCCATCCCTGGGCTGTTTGGTGGTCCTGGGTTCTATAAGAAAGCAGGCTGAGCAAACCAGGGGAAGCAAGCCAGTAAGCAGCACTCCTCCGTAGCCACTGCATCAGTTCCTGCTTCCAGGTTCCTGCCATGGTTGAGTTCCTTTAGTGATGAATAGCAATGTGGAAGTGCAAGCTGAATTAACCCTTTCTTCTCCAACTTGCTTTTTGGCCACGGTGTTTTGTTGCAGCGATAGAAACCCTAAGTAAGATTCTCGCTCTCCCATCCTATCTGATGCACACAGTCAATGGTACCTAGTCCTGATGGGCCCTCCCAGGCCGAGTCAAATGGAAGGAAAAATCAAGTAACTGAGTCCTGAGCACTACAGAGGAAGCCGCAGCCCGGTTGCTTCTGTACCAGTTGGAGACCTTCTAACCACAAGTACCAGGGCAGCCAGTATGAAGTGGGCACAACTCAACACTGTTCAGTCCAGACATAACCCCAGTGGGAATTTCTACCAAGACATGGCCATACATATATGGACCTAGTTGGCCTTGAGGACTTCTGGAAAGAAGCCACTTCCTGTTTCAGCAAGAAGGCTTTCCATGAATACTGCCATCTTTGATACCTTTGGGAGACTGGTTTCCAGACCCCTATCCAAAGCCAAAACCTCATATACCTTGCAAGGATGCAGGGTTTGCCTATAATATACCCATCCCCTCCTGTGTGCTCTGAACTGTCTCTGACTCATTTCTAACATGATACAATCATATATAATAAGATGAAGGTGCCAGTTCAGTGTTGGTAGCACTTAGAGGAAGATGTCTTAAGCTGTGAGTCCATCGTCCAACTAAAGCTGCATGATAGAATGTGTGGGTCCTGGAAAAGTTGGCAAAAATTCATTCAAAATCAAACGCGTAATGAACCCAAGGGTTTTCCGTCGACACTCACCTGTGATGTCATTACAGACTGGATCCTTAACATACAACACACACTTTGCACTACAAAGGCCATCACAGTAACTGGGCACGTTACTTCAGATTTCTGAATATTGTACCTTGAATTTTTACTGTGCATACAAAGGTGTGGGCTGCCATGGAAACATGATGGTTTAATTATTGGAAAATAACATCTCTTAATATTTTTTTTTTTGCCATGGCTCCCCAGTAGGTGTGATGGTTACTTTTGCCAGCTTGACACAAATCTAGAATCACTTGGGAAGAGCGTCTCTGTGAGGAACTGTCTAGATCGGGCTGGCCTGTAGGCCTGTCTGGGAGGGACTGTCTTGATTACACTAGTTAATATGGGAAAACCTAGTCCACTGTGGGAGGCGCCATTCCCTGGGCTTGGGTCCTGAACTAACAGGGATAGAGAAAGCCGGCCAAGTACTAAAAGCAGCCATGCATTATG
>NW_021604628.1:2149486-2192278 GCF_004785775.1 Grammomys surdaster | reverse complement strand
CACACACACACACACACACACACACACACACACACACACACACACACTTTGATTTCTCAATAGCTCTGCCTTCGTGTGGTGGCTTTTCTCAGGGAATGTTTACCTTCTGTACTGGCTGGTCTTGTGTTGATCTGACACACAAACTAGAGTCATCTAAAAAAGAGGGAACCTTAACTAATCTGACTATAAGGCATTTTCTTAATTAGTGATGGATGGGGGAGGGCCCAGCCCATGGTGAATGTTTCCATCCCTGGGCTGTTTGGTGGTCCTGGGTTCTATAAGAAAGCAGGCTGAGCAAACCAGGGGAAGCAAGCCAGTAAGCAGCACTCCTACGTAGCCACTGCATCAGTTCCTGCTTCCAGGTTCCTGCCATGGTTGAGTTCCTTTAGTGATGAATAGCAATGTGGAAGTGCAAGCTGAATTAACCCTTTCTTCTCCAACTTGCTTTTTGGCCACGGTGTTTTGTTGCAGCGATAGAAACCCTAAGTAAGATTCTTGCTCTCCCATCCTATCTGATGCACACAGTCAATGGTACCTAGTCCTGATGGGCCCTCCCAGGCCGAGTCAAATGGAAGGAAAAATCAAGTAACTGAGTCCTGAGCACTACAGAGGAAGCCGCAGCCCGGTTGCTTCTGTACCAGTTGGAGACCTTCTAACCACAAGTACCAGGGCAGCCAGTATGAAGTGGGCACAACTCAACACTGTTCAGTCCAGACATAACCCCAGTGGGAATTTCTACCAAGACATGGCCATACATATATGGACCTAGTTGGCCTTGAGGACTTCTGGAAAGAAGCCACTTCCTGTTTCAGCAAGAAGGCTTTCCATGAATACTGCCATCTTTGGTACCTTTGGGAGACTGGTTTCCAGACCCCTATCCAAAGCCAAAACCTCATATACCTTGCAAGGATGCAGGGTTTGCCTATAATATACCCATCCCCTTCTGTGTGCTCTGAACTGTCTCTGACTCATTTCTAACATGATATAATCATATATAATAAGATGAAGGTGTCAGTTCAGTGTTGGTAGCACTTAGAGGAAGATGTCTTAAGCTGTGAGTCCATCGTCCAACTAAAGCTGCATGATAGAATGTGTGGGTCCTGGAAAAGTTGGCAAAAATTCATTCAAAATCAAACGCGTAATGAACCCAAGGGTTTTCCGTCGACACTCACCTGTGATGTCATTACAGCCTGGATCCTTAACATACAACACACACTTTGCACTACAAAGGCCATCACAGTAACTGGGCACGTTACTTCAGATTTCTGAATATTGTACCTTGAATTTTTACTGTGCATACAAAGGTGTGGGCTGCCATGGAAACATGATGGTTTAATTATTGGAAAATAACATCTCTTAATATTTTTTTTTTTTGCCATGGCTCCCCAGTAGGTGTGATGGTTACTTTTGCCAGCTTGACACAAATCTAGAATCACTTGGGAAGAGCGTCTCTGTGAGGAACTGTCTAGATCGGGCTGGCCTGTAGGCCTGTCTGGGAGGGACTGTCTTGATTACACTAGTTAATATGGGAAAACCTAGTCCACTGTGGGAGGCGCCATTCCCTGGGCTTGGGTCCTGAACTAACAGGGATAGAGAAAGCCGGCCAAGTACTAAAAGCAGCCATGCATTATGCATTCACCTCTCTCTGCTTCTGACCGTGGATGTTCTAGCTGATTTCAGTTCCTGCTGCCTTGGCTTTTCTGCTATGAAAAACTGAAACCTGGAATTGTGAGCTGAAACGGACCCTTTTTAAGTTTTGTGTTTTCTTTTTTATAACAGTGGGAATTGAACTGGGTTTCATGCATGTTAGACTAAGAGTTCTACTATTGAGATAATATGAGATTATTATTATTATTATTATTTTGGCCAGAGTATTTTGTCACAGCCACAGAGGTGAAATTAGGACAGCACATAGGTATCAAATTCATACACCTCGGGACTGGATTAAGTTAGAAACACATTCATCTCATTTGTACGAAAATTTGCTTTCCTCTTTAATAGATGGTAAGACGGCATATGTTAACGAACTGTTTTAAAATAAAGTTGTGATTTATTATCTGTAACTGTTGGGCTTGCAGATCTATTTTATAAAATTATATACCCAGAGTTGTGTAAAAAATGTCTCAGGCTAGAAAAGATAATGAGTGGGAAAATTGCAAGAAGCTGATTCTAAATAATAGCACCGCTGGGCGGGGCAGGGTGGAGTGGGCCGGGCCGGGGGCGGGGCGGGGCCGGTGGGGTGGAGCATTGGGAGCCTGTAGTGTCTGATGTAGGTGCATGCATTTAACACCTTTGATCCAAGGTTACTTGAATCTACAGATGCAGAACACATCGATGCAGAAAGCTGACTATAGATACCTCCGGTAGCAAGGCACCCCGTGTCTGCTTCTTTCTCGTTCCTGTTATTTTCAGTCACAAGGCTACCTGGTCTGTTGGCTCTTGTCTGGCACCACAGGCCCCAGTGAAGCAACCAAGCCATGAGCCATCTGTCCAGGCTGTTGTGCCTTTGTCCAATCTCTGAGTTCTCAGCTCTCCAGCAAAGCCTCCTGCCCCTCCTTCTCTGGACATATGCCAGTTCCCAGGATCCTTTGTGAAATGCTGGGTCTACTATGGAATGCTATTTGGTGTGGTCTGACCAAGACAAACAAAGTGGTTAGGACAGTCCATTCTTAAATCCAGAAGCTCTATTCTGCCAGCACAGCCAATCTGAGCTGATGGTGTGGGAATCTGCAGCAGCCTGGAGGCCTTGAGTGACATCCAGTCAGCCAGAGGCCAGGTCATGGCCAAGAACTGCTGTTCTGACATTTCTCTATGACAGGCAGACATGTGTTGTGCTGGGTTTTCATAAGCTAAATTCAGGCTTCACATTTATGTCTAATAAACATGTCCCTATATCTCATACCGTCTCTATACCCAGGCTCCATGGCGGCTGTCCCTGTGTGATAATGCTCAGGTGGTCACCTCAAGCCAACACCTGTTTCCATGGCCAGGCTGTCCTGCAGCAAACCACTGACTTGATACTCACTGTCTTGATACTTGAGCCCCATGATATATTGGGGCTCATAAGTCAATGGACCCTCTGCCACTTGACTGCGGTCACCGCCCTTCCTAGATGGACTCCCACTGGTCCTGTGTGTGTCTTCTACTTAAGACCTAGTCCTAAGGCGTATACAGTTTCTCCATGATAGACAAGTAGCTTGCTGAGTGTGGTAAGAGTGAGGGGGAGGGGGCCCTGAGGACTTAGTCTCTGAAGTGAGAACTCTACAGTCAGTATATGGTGTCAATGGGTCCATTCAAGACAGGTACCTAGGATTCTCCATGGGGGCTGTGGCTTCCCTGATGAGCATCTTCAGGTAGCTAGACAAACACGATGCTGACTTGGCCTCTTAGAGTGTCCCTTTCCTGGAAAGTCCCAGCAACAGGTCCAGTGTGTCTCCAGAAGAATCTTCAGGGACAGCCATTATACCAATTCACCTGTCCTGCCTCAGCCAGCCAAAGAGAGCTCAGATGAGTTATCTCCTATGACTCGAGCCTTCCTTGCAGCTGGGTGATGTGACTTTCAACACCGACCTGGAGTTGGCTTTGTCAGGGCAGGGCATGCTGCTCTGGATGGACGGGAGCAAACTCCCATGGCCCACTTCTTCTAGTTGGCTGTAGAGCTGTGTTAATATAAGCACCTCTCCCTGACTAAGGTCCTGCCTTGGGCTTAGCAGATCCAGATGTGCTGGGTTCTAGAGATGTTCTCAGTTCTGGGGATAGAGAAGAATCCCATCCTCAAGGGACAAGATGGTTTTGGAAGCCAAATATATAGCTCCAACTCCCTCCAGGAACCCAGTAGCTCTGAGGAGGGGGAGAGGAAAGCATCACAACTTAGGGTGGGGACTGTCCTATGTATGCTTCAGCCAGAGGCAAGCTGAGGATATGGGTCTGTCATCACTGGCATTCCCGAGTCTACCCTCTAGGTATCCATCCTGGGGATTTGCTCTCTGGGGCTATCTCACCACTGTGTAGCACTATTGTAGTCTATAAATGCAGAGCATCCTTTGAGTCAGTTCTACTCCTCATCCTTCCTGGATGTCAGCCTCGAGATGCAGATATGTTTACCCATAGCCATGAGACACGGTTACCACCGTGGAACAGTGCCAGCCTGGGCTAGAGTGTAAGAATCAAGCTGGTACCCAGAGTCTCTCTGGTTCCTTCAAATGGTTTCTCTCTTGCCAGTGCAAACTCTGGTAGTCAGTGTGGATATGTGGCTGTCAGTGTAGACACTGGATGCCACTATAGACACAGACATGTTGATATAGACATGCGCCTCTCGGTATTGACACACCTCTCAACATAGACACACTTCTGCCTGTGTGGACATTGTCCATCCATGTGGACACACACCTTCGGTAACATGTATGAGTGTGGACACACGCTGGCCAGCACAGACTGGTCCCTTGTCCTACTACTGTGTGCTGGGGACATTTCTTCATTTGGCTCCTCTTCATATTTTGAAGGAAAACACAAAACTAAAGAAAGCTGGTCACTGTGTGCCCCAAGTATATTGCCCATGGCAGTATTAGGCATGGTAGATTAGAAGGCTTCCTTTCTTTTGCAAAGCAACAAGCCTGGGCAGAGGGCTGGTCATGAGAGAGGTGTTTGATTGCATGATTGCAAAAGCTCTGGCCGCCCTTCACTCCCACTTCCTACTGAACCTTGCAAATATCCATCGGAGTCTCTCTGTCCCCGGCACAGCTAGACAGCCCGAAGGTCAGGGATGTGAGCTGTGGAGACCGTAAAGAGCAGGAGCTAGGCACATGGGAAGAGCCTGGAAGGCAGCAATGGAAAGGTGAGATTGACTAGCGATGCCTTGAGGGAATGAGAAGCTAATACTTTTCAGAGAGCAGCCAAGTGAAGAAATGTCCCCAGCAGACAGTGAAACACACACGCTGGCCAGCATGTATCCACACTCACGCATACTCACATGGATGGGCAGTGTCGACACTGGCAGAAGCGCATCTATGTTTAAAGTCTATCAGCACTGAGAGGCACAGGTCTACATCAACAGGTATGTGTCTATCCTGGCACGAGGTGTCTACACTGACAGCCACGTATCCATACTGACTAGCAGTTCTATGTATTCATAAGTGACAAGAATGCTGCATTTATGTGCGGCTATGAAATGAACACTGCTAAGGGCATGTTTCTGTTCTTTTTAGCCCACAACATGGTAAGGAAGACTAGGACAGACATGCCAGAGACAGACTGACCCTGGAAACTTCCTGGAGGTCACCTTCCCACTCATCATTAGAACCTCCTATCCCCTATAAAAGGTTCTTGCTCAAAAAGCACTGGTAACTTACATTGCTTGTCTTCTTTTCTTTAGAAGAATATCCCTATGTAACTCTAGGGACATACTCCACCCCGAGTCAGGTAACATCTCACGCTCTGGCCTTTCAGGGGTCCCATACATTTATATGCCAGGAGGTCTTCAGATCTCCAGAGACTAGCCTGGTCCCCAGAAGAAGGCTTTGGGACAGATACAGTGGCCCTCTTGCTTGCCCTAAGGGCAAGATGGAGCTGAGAACATGTGAAGGCAATGGACCTCATCTCCCCAGGGGGTGCTATGCAAGAGCTCCCCGATGTTTGAAAATGTGGACACCTCCCCTTCCCCCCAAGAGTGGCTTTTCCCCATCTGTCACTTAGGGTAAAGTTTAGTTTATAAATTAGGCTCAGAGAAAACTAAACAACAGCGACAGTAATGACACATTGTCATGAAAGACACACATGTGGCCACTTTTCCTTGAAAGGGTTAATGTAACCAGAAAATACCACAGTTCCCACTGTGTGCCAGGGCTAATGCCAAGGAGCAGAGACAGGACCAAGTCTTTAAGTTGTGCTTTAGTTAGAGAGCAGAGACAGGGAATGAATCTTTAGCTGGGAAGGCAGTGTGGGGTGACACCCTAAAAAACTTCTCTGTTCTAACTCTTCAGCCTGGCAGGTTTTAAAGGGAGGGGACAAAGGACGTCAGTCATTCAGGAGCCCCAGCTCCCCAATCTGGCCACATAGTCAGTCGACAACCATCTCTGACATGAGTGTTGTCTGCACCTGTCCTGGAATCATCTCCTGTGGTCTGCACAGCTGTGCTCAGGCACTCTGTGGAATGCCGGCTCTAGTCAAGTGTCTGCTGCTGTCAACCCTGGGCCCTCCAGCCTGGAGAGTTAACTCTGGGCAAGCCAGTCCTCATTACTGTGTGTGTGCGCGCTGAGCTACTAATAACATTTATGTACGGATATGGAATGGAATATGAAAGTCCCCCTACCATCTCCCTCCTCCCCTTCCCCATCCTTAAGGCAAATAATGAACCTTGGCAGAGCACAGGCAGTGGTGGGTAACTGAAACATCACAGTAACACTGCAAAGCGTCTTCTGCACTCTCAACAGTGTCTATCCTTTGACAGTTTGATACTTTCATACAATGTATCTTCATCCTGTTCACCCTAGTTCCCTCTTCCTGCTTTTACGACTCTCACGCACTCTTGCTAGGAATAAGAGCCAGTGTGACAGAGCAAGAAAAAGAAATAAAGGGCCTATAGATTGCTTCTGTACTTTCAAATAAAGCCGTGAGTCTGCACAGGGAATTCACAAAATCCCCCTGCAGTGGTGGCTTCAGGAGGAGACCTCACCCCCCAGAGTTGTGGCTTGAAGAGGTAAATTCCAGTTGTGAACAAAACATAAGAGGAACAAAAAGGGGGAAACGTTGGCCTTTATAGTCTAGAAGCACATACATAGACATTGGTCATAAAAATGCTCCAGCATTTACAGTTGCTCAAACAAAACTAGAATGCTTACAAGTAAACCTCATACTATTATTATACAAGGCTTCATAGAATAATAACTTCAAATTCTGCTTGAAAGTCAAACAGTAAAACATTTACTAGGAGAAATAGAAGAAAAATATTTTCGGTTCCAGGGCCAGATAAATACTTCTTAAAAGTCACAAAAAGAATGACCCAGAAAAGAAGTTGATAAACAGGGCTCATCAACATGGAAACTATTTACACTGAGAAGATGATTCCTAGATCAGAAAAAAAGCACTTGAAAATCTCACAGCCAGGTGAAGGGCGGGGCAGGGGCGGGGGCAGGGGCAGGGGCAGGGGCAGGGGCAGGGGCAGGGGCAGGGGCAGGGGCAGGGGCAGGGGGCAGGTTGGGAATTTTAAAAAGTCCTCAAAGTTTGGCCGTAAATAGTCACTTACAATACAAAATAGAAGCGAAACGTACCAACAGACATTTTATGGAAGGTACCCAGATAACGAAGAGGCTAAGAAGACGTCCAATCTCATTAGCCACTATAGAAATGTGAATTCATGCATAAGGAGACAACAGTCCACACCTATCCAAATGCTGGGTGTGTGTGTTGGGGGGGAAAAACAACAAACAAATAAACCAAAATGGAATTCCAAGGGCAATAGCCACGGGTGTAAGGATGTGAAAACCCTATTGTGCACGCATGGCTGGAGAGGTGAACCAGTGTAACCACTCCGGGGAAAGCCTGGCTGTCTCTTTAAACGTTCATAGGATTACCATCCAACTCAGTAGCTTCGCTACGGAGGCATGGAAAGTCCTGTGTACACAAAGCCCTGGACGCCTATACTTAGAGCAGGTTTGTTTGTGAGAACCAGAAATTGAAATCAGCCCAGCTGTTGCTCAAAGTGAAGTTAGGCTCTGGCTCACCTAAGGGCAAAGGATACTATGTAGCAAGAATTCTGGAAACAAGATCTACACTGAACCGATCTCCAGAGTGTTCACCTACGAAAAGAATCCCACGGGTATGTGCTGTGACATTCTTGAAACTGAGGTGTTATACAGATGAGATATGTTAGCGACTGGACTTAAGAAGGAGATAGAGGTAGAGGGGGAGAAGATGGGACCACAGAAGAGTAACAGGAGGAATCCCTTCAGGGTGATGTGTTTTGTCTCCAGGCGGTTGCCAAGGACAATCTTGTGGTTGTGACATTAGATCACCACTGTGCGAGAAGTCCCCGTTGAAGAAATTCGGGCAAAGGCTATATGGCTGGTTTTCTACTGCTCTTTCTTAAACCTTCAGGATGAACCCAAATTGTCTCAGAAATAAAAAGAAGTTTAACATCTGGGAAGTCACAGGACAGTGAGGGAGGCTCACACCCAGTCTGGGGAGAGGAGACATCACGAGGGGTGGGGTGTTGGGATGGATTGGAAGAGCTGTGGGAAGACAGGGAAAGGCAAGTACCAGGCTAACCAGGACCAGAATAGGTGGGATCCGGGTCAGGATTGAAAGACACAAAGGTCAACAGCTAAGAAGGCCATGGTCCCAAGTGACACTCTTATTGGACCTGTCCTTAACTGACTACCGGTTGATGAGGATACTGGGTGTAATGGCTGTCTGTGATGATTTCTCTGGAATAGTACTGGGCCTATTTCTGGGACTTTCCAGGGAAGGAGCAATCCAAAAGGCCACACCAGCTCCTTATACATGCCAACATCCCCGTGGCAGGGACCCCTAAGTGTCTAACTTGATTAGATCCATCCATACCACACTAAGTACAAGGCCCTCCCTCACCCCACAGACCAAGTCCTCAGGGGCCACCTTTATTCTGATTTTCTTCAGTTCGCCCTTACTGGGCCACTGAAATCTGGCCTTGATTTTCTCCTGGCCACCTCTCACTATATTTGTTGACTGACTTACCGAAGTCATAGAAAGTTAAAATTCCCATGATTCTTTGCTGCCTAGAGTGGACTTACAGAAAATTTCCTTGGCTGCCTCTAATACCTGACATCACACATTTAATTTCTTTTAAAGCAAATTCACATTGCCTTAGGCATAGATACTTCTCACAAGACTGCACTGTGGCAAATCATCTCTGCCATCCATTCTGCAAGTGTCCGAGGGTAGGAGACCCTCCCAGTTAGGTGGGATAGGATTTCACTTTGCACTGCATACAGGCGAAACTAACCTCAAACCGCCCACGAGGACTCAGCTTCTGCTTTCTGTTTCTCAGAGAACAGTTTTAAATGGAGGCCCGATGCAGTCACGTGTTGCAATGGTATTGCTTAATAGAGTTGTCTCTGCACAGGCAGGAAGGACTGAGGTTACTCCAGGGCAGTTCTGAGGCGAGCAAAACCCAGTTCACATCTCTAGAGCCGCAGGATGAAATCCACCTGTGCTCTACTGTCACGTTGTCACCTAGACTGGACCATGTGTTATGAACACAGCAGGCGGTTCTTAATAAACACTGCAAACCAGTGGTTCTCAACCCCTTCAGGGGTCAAAAGACCCTTCCCCAAGGGTTTTGTACCAGATATTTACAATGCAATTCATAACAGTAACCAAGATGACAGTCATGAAGTAGAGGTGAAATAGTTTTTTGGTTTGAGGTCATCTTAAGGCTTACGTGTCTTGTGTTCTGCTGCGTAAGTTGGCTGTCAAGGATATCTGGACTACCTTAGTCCAGATGTACATTTGCACTTCTAGAATGGGTATCCAGCATTTTGTTTTTTTTTTTTTTCTTCAAACTCCGTTCTCACTGAAACACCCTTTGCATCCATCTTATCCAGCCTTTCCATGTAAGATGGCATCATTGTTCCTAAGTGTTGTGTTTTATAAAAAGATAAAGGAAGAAGGAATATGTCTGGTGGATGTGCAGTCAGGTGTAGGGGAAGGGGGTACCTCCATGGACCCATGCTGAGGCATCCCTTCCCCCTGAGAGTTTATTTGGGACATGGGAAGGGGAGTTGAGAGGGTAGTAGAGGCAGAGAAAGGTAGAGAGAGAATAGAGGAGTAGAGGCCGGCCATGAGCATGTGGAGAGAGAGGGGGGAGGGGAGAGGAGGAGAGGGAGGGGGAGCAGGGTGAGAGGACAGAACTAGAGCCAGAAGGCAAGAGAGAGAGGAGGGGGCAATCGGCCCCTTTTTTAGTGAGTCAGGCATACCTGGCTGTTGCCAGGTAACTGTGGGAAGGAGCTTAGACAAAATGCTAACACTAAATCTTTGGCTATTAGCTCTGTTCTCCACACCATACTGTCCGCTGGGAAAGGGACAGAAGCTGTCACCCATAGCCGAGTTGCCTCTCCCCCATTTTAGTGTTGCTGTTTGCAGTGTCTTCCTCTCTCTGGGCATCAGTTCTCAGAGGTGTCCCCAAATACCAGGAACCCAGATGGCAACTGCAACTGCAACTACCCACCGCTCTGAGGTCGTTGGCCTGTGACTCTGAGTCAGGGGGTGCCAGCCCTCTCTAATAGCCAGTTTGGGAGCCCATGTAGGGCAGTGCTGGGAGTGTGCCAACTACTACTTCCCTAGAATTGGCCTGTCCACAAGGAAGCTTACCAACACACCCAATTACATAATGAGAATAAAATGTTCTTTAAAAAAAAACCTGAACTGAATTGACCTTGGTATCTCTTGGGGTTTTTGTTGTTGTTGTTGTTGTTGTTGTTTTGTTTTGTTTTGTTTTGTTGATACAGGGTCTCATTATGTAGCCCTAGAATTCTCAGTGTAGATCAGGCTAGCTTCAACCAGCGAGGATTTCATGAAGAGAGCTACAGCGTGGTTTCTACAGAAGGAATCCGTTAAGGATTGTGGGTACTGCAGACAACCCCATATATGAGTGCACGATATGCAGGTGAGACTGTGTGAGGAGCCCCTGATCTCAGGGAAGAACCCAGAGTCCCTCAGTCCCCATGTGGCACAACTCTTAGTGTGAAGCGATACGAACGCTTTCCACTTCAGGACACCGTTTCTGATCTCAAGCCGAGGAAGATGAGAGGCGCTGCTTGGGCTGTCGGATAGCTGTGCTCAGGGAGGGAATATATGGGAAAAGGACAGCCAGTCTAGGACATAGCCCTGAAACAGAGTCAGTGAAGGCTGTATTGAGATGACCTGAGGTGGGCCTGGTGATGCTGGCTGTCCTGGAAGACTTTCTGGGCTAAATGTTACCAGGGCAAACTCATGTTCTGTACTTTTGTTTGAATTCATCCCCCAGAGTCCACATGTTAGGATATGACAGGTGGGACCCGTAGAAGATAACAAAATCAAGCGAGCTCCGCCCTTCTAGATGTGGGAGTGGTCGTCTGATGAAAACATGGGTCTGACCCCTTCCTTCCCTCTCTTAAGACTTGAAACCCAGGTGCTTCCTGAATCCTGTCTTGGCCTCTAGAACAGTAAAATAATACAGCTCTGTATTTAAAGTTTATCCAGTATTGGGTATTCTATTACAGTAGCACAAACCAGACCCAGACACTAAACTACCCCGGGCTTGCCCTTACCTGCATACCAGCGTCTTAACATTCCTAAGCTGCCCCTGTGTAGCTCCAGTGTGCCCACACAATGCCTTCTTCTACACCCCTACCCTCACCCCCAGACACCAAGCTGTCAGGCCCGTCGCTCTCTAGCCATCCTGCTATGGAGCTTACCAGACAGACATTCTGCCCAAGTCACACACATACACAAAGACCCAAGCGATAAAACAATGACTAGGTACCGAACACACGGACACACATCTTTATCATTCTTCCCTAAGACTGATGTGGAGAACGCCCTTGACCCCGTATTTGCATGTTCAGCGTGGTAAGGAGCTCTGAGATGACTTGTAATCTACAGAGGACCTGTGTGAACTCTGTGCAAATGCTACACATTTTATATAGGGGACTTGAACATCTGTGTCCTGGGGGTACCTGGAACCCACCTCTACAGAGGCTGATGGAGTCCACTAGCCCGGTGTGGCAGGCCGTTCTGTTCCAATGGAGCCAAGCTGCAGGGCTGTTGGATCCTCTGTCTCATCAAACACCACTAAAATTCACCCCGCCATCAAGGCACTGGTTTCCAAAGGCTTTTGTCTCTGGAAATCATGGAGCCTTAAACTTCAGTCTGAACTTTATTATCTTTACAGAATGTACTGGAGTACTGGAGTAAGAGCCCCGAGTGCCTGTCATGAGAGCTCTTTGCCCCGAAGCCTCTCACTGCGCAGACTCTAAAACCCCTCCGTGCCCTGCAGTTCACGCAGGCATGCACCGTCAGCTCCTCGGCCCATGGGCAATGCTTCGCGTCTGTGCCAGAGCGCCAGCCATCCCTGCACAGGCTTGCTAGCACTTCCGTGGGCGTTTTGTTTAGAATGCAGCACACACTTTCCCACCGGGTGGGGGTTAGGTTCCCAGGGCAGCCCATAAAAGCCCTGTTTTGTTCCGTTTGCAGAGTGTGCCACTGTGACTCTCTGTGGCAGCGAGCTGTGGAAGTCAGGGCGGAGAGCTGTGTAGTGCTGCGTCTGTGGGAAAAGATGCCAAACCCAAGCTCCCGTCTCCAGCCCAGCCCAAGACTCTGGCTGCTGGGATCTAATCTTCTAGAACCTACCTGCTTTTAGGTGGTGTTTGGAGTGTGGCCAGCAGGGTAGCAACACTCACACAGCATCCCAGGATGCTAGGGAGGTGATACAGACGGATGAGAAGGGCCAGGTCTAAGACCAGGCACCCATAGCAGTTGAACTTTGGTGAATACTGCAGTTTCTCAAGGTTATAGACATGGGTTCTGTGGAGGTTTAAAACCCCGCCACTGCAGAGATAGTGAAGTGAACCCAGACAGAGCAACTGGCCAGCACAAAGCACCGACCCAGGGGAGGAGGAGGCAGAGACAACTCTTCTTGTTTGCCACACTGATTCGTTTTATCGATTAGTAGGGCTGTCATTTGACTCAAGTCCACACTCAGCAGGACTCAACACCCTGATCAATTAGCGATGTCTGCCATGGGAGAGGACAGAGCATTTTCCAGCCTTTTTGAGTCTCACTGGAGAAGGCAGGATCTCTTATGGTTTTAGGACATCTGTCTCCTCTTTTGGAAAGACGCGTTTTCATGCACAAGCAAACACTTGTGCCTTTTACAGAGTCCTTATGTCAGATGATATCTATGCAGTGTTAGCCGGTCAAAAGATAGTTATGACTGGAGAGATGGCTCAGTGGTTAAGGTCGCTCTTCCAGAGAACCCAGCTTTGATACCCAGCACCCACAGGGTAGCTCACAACCATCTGTAACTTCAAGTCCTAGAAAACCTTATACCCTTTTCTAGACCCAGCAGGCACCAGGCACTTAGGAATATGTAGGCAGAACATTCATACACACGAGGTAAAATAAAATAAAAAGACACTAAAAATTAGTTACACTCTGAGAGGAAAAAAGTCTTGCTTCCCGTGCCTATGTGTAGCCAGGTGCTACCCTCATAGCTGAAATCATGTCTGGGAAATCCAGTTTCGTGATTCCAGTATCCAGAGAATCTCTGCTGAAGAACATGTGTGTGCAGCCACTCACTGTGAATCCCACGTGATTTTCCACCATAATTTTATCTCTTTATGCCTTCCTGTGTTTGTGAGCTATTAATATATTTCAGAAACATTGTTGCCAACGTGTTTCAGTTCTACAATTTGTTTGTTTATTTATTTATTTTAGAGTTTCATGTTTCCCACTAGAGCTTGAGGCCAGCTATGTAGTTGAAGGTAACTCTGAACGCCTGTCTCTCCCGCCCCCACATCCTGAGTGCTGAGATTCAGGCCAGCACACCCAATTTTATGAGGTACTGAAGATGGAGCCAAGGGCTTAGTGCTCACAAGGCGAGCGTCACCTGAACAGAGGCACATTCCCGGGCCACAGTTCTTATGTCATTTAAAAGTGTTCTTTACTTGTAACAAATACTGTGCTGTCAGTGTTTCAAGGAATGTCCCCGCAAGTAGTCTTAGGGCTGTTGAGAGCTGCTTCCAATACTCAAAGGCAGCAGGAGTCCTGGGGATTTCAGCACTCAGGATGCCTCGCTGTGAATGATTCCATAGCATCCTCTACTCAGCACTGACAGGAAACACAATCTAGAATCATCTACCAGCCTGTGACCGGCTCTCTGAAGACCTGGATGTCGCACGGGGTACAGAACTCAACGAGGAAGACGAGTTCCTGACTTTGCAGATGTCGGCTCGGCACTGAAACCCATTCTCATGCTTTTATGTTTTCAAAGAACCTTTAAGTCACTTCACTGAGCTCAACACATGTGAGAAAATGTCATACGGGGCATGTGTCTGAAAGAAGGAGGGACAGGTGGCACACAGATTGGAGATAGAAGAGGAGAATGCCTAACCTTTCCTGCTGGCCTTATCTGCCGTCCCCCTTGAAGTTCTCAGTGGCAGCCACAGCCCAGGCTGTGTAGGAGAAGGTACTCACTATCCGGAAGCCCCCTTCTAAACCACCAGCTGCTGGTTGGCACAATGGAGGTCACGTGATCTCAAACTGAGAACACTGGTTTCTCATTTGGCCTTGTCACTCCGGCTTCTGGCAGCCCTTCTCTTCCTATGGAGGAGAAACGGTCACCCTCTGGGACTCTCTTCCTACCCACAAAGCCCAGGGCAGGCCCTGGCTGCTTTGATAGTGAGCAGCCACTGAGTGTAAACCACGTGTGGAGGGGGCTCTTCGGGGTAAGGAGCGCGCATGAGCGCGCCTGGCAGTAGCCATCTTTTGCCTTTCTCTGGCCTTTGAAGAGTATGAACACAGGCCACGGGTCTGCGCCGAGACTCGCTTGTTTAGAATCAGGACTTGTAGCCAGACTTTGCCAGTTTACTCTAAGTGGAGGATGCTGGTTAACTGTTTCCATCTCTGAAAACCTCCTTACCCCACACTGAGCAGCCCCTTTGCTTGCTGAACAGCGCAAGCTGTTTAGAGTTCATGCCCTGCCCTGTTTTGCCAGGACTGCAGTAGCCCCCGGGATGTTACAATTGTAGCAGTAAAGCCATGCAAGGTGTCTGCTGCATCATTCTTATTTCACAGACCAGACAGCCAGGGGCCCATGACTTGTCAGAGCATGGGGCAGTAGGGCAGCCAGATCCTGGGTGCCAGCTCTCTTAGCCATTCCACAATGGGCCTCCTCTTTCTTAGATATAAAAATGCAGGCACATCGAGGTGTTCTTCTTAGCAGTCTAGACTCAAGCTGCCTCCAGTACATCTTGAAGACACGGGAGCACGTGTAAGGAAGTTATATCTACAGGCCACCTGAGGGACGCTTTTCTTGTCTAGGGCTAGGACTCCAGCTGCCACAGCCTCTTCAGGATCTTTCTCTTCCTTGTTCTGTCTCCGACAGTATATGACTCCTCCAGGAGTCTGACTGTCCCCTGCTCAGGCTCCAGGACCCCCTGAACCTGATTCCTGCTCCCCACAAGGCAGCCACCAAACCTGGGAGGCTAACACCTGCTCAATCACCCAACGGTGATAACAATGTGGAGTTGTTCAAAACAGAAAAGAAAGAGGAAACTCCCTTAGTCATGAGATGCAGGTCACCGGCATAACAGAGGAAACTAAAACTTAATTAAAAACAAGGCTTCTTTTCTTTCTTTTTAATAAAACAACGCATAACAATTGTACATATTTATGGGGCCAAAGACACAATTTTGATGTACACAGAATCCATATTTAAGATTTTATTTATTTTATGTATATGAATACACTGTAGCTGTCTTCAGACACACCAGAAGAGGGCATCGGATCCCATTACAGATGGTTGTGAGCCACCACATAGTTGCTGGGAATTGAACTCAGGACCTCTGGGAAGAGCAGCCAGTGCTCTTAACCTCTGAGCCATCTGTCCGGCCAAAATTCAATTTAGATTAAATCAGAGATTTGTGGCTGTAGCTCAGTGCTTGAGGCACACATCCCGTGCCGAGCATCAGACGACAAAACCCGAAAGGGAAGGGCCAAGTGATTTAATTAGCGTATCCGTGGCCTAAACATTCATCCTTTCCTGGCAGCAAGACTGGAATTAGCGATTTTCAAGTATGTTTTCTTAGTGCTGAGTCCAGCATGCTGCTAAGCACGGGCCTCTAGAACTTGTCTCTCTTCTCTCTTGTCTCTTAATTTCCCAAGTACATATATAGAGCAAACCAGTTTGGTGTGTGTGGTGGCTAGCATGTACCATCTACTTGATCAATCTAGGATTGCGCAGGACGCAGAGCTCTGGGCATGTCTGATATCTTGATTGTATTCATCGAAGTAGGAAAGCCTGCCAGCTATGGGTGGTGCCATTCCCTGGCTGGGATCCCAGACTGTGTGAATGAAGAGAGAGACCCGAAGAGCAGCAGGCATTCACCGCTCTGTCCCGACTGTGCACGCGATATGACCGGTTGCTTCAGGTTCCTGGTGCCTTGACTTGCCTTCCGCGATGGACTGTGCTACCTTGAACTGTGAGCCAAAATAAATCTTCTCTCCCTGAAGTTGATTTTTGTTCAAGTTCCCTCTCAGCAACAGGATAGGAAGCTAAGAAAGTGTACAGACAGAGTATGTCACCCTGCATCTGTCTGCTGGAATCCTAATTCCCAATGTGTTAGCATTTGGATGCCATTGGTGACCATTGGGCTGCATGGACCTCTGTCATAGGATTGCTTCTTGTATAGGAAGATGAAGGGACATCAAAATGTTGTTCATTCACTCTTCTCCATGTCATGAAGACACAGCAAAAAGTCAGCTGAATGGGTCAGGATCTGAACTCACCAGAACCTAACCCTGCTGTGCCACCCAACCTTGGCCTTTGCTTTAGTTAGGGTCTTACTGCTGTGAACAGATACCATGACCAAGGCAACTCTTCTAAGGGTAACATTTAATTGGGGCTGGCTTACAGGTTCAGAGATTCAGTCCATTATCATCAAGGTGGGAACATGGAAGCATCTAAGCAGGCATGGTGCAGGAGGAGCTGAGAGTTCTACATCTTCATCTGAAGGGTGCTAGCAGAATACTGACTTCCAGGCAGCTAGAATGGGAGACTTATAAGCCACATCCACAATAACACACCCACTCCAACAAGGCCACACCCACTCCAACAAGGCCACACCTACTTCAACAAGGCCACACCTTCTAATAGTGCCACTCCCTGGGCCAAGCACATACAAACCATCACAGTCTTCTAGCCCACAGAAGTGGAGGATACAAATGCCAGTCATCTATAAGCCACCCCGTCTCTGGTCCTCCATTACAGCAGCCCAACCTGACCTAAGGCAGTGCTAGCGTGGACGGACAGCGCCTCGCTGCCTCAGACACCTAGAAACATGGGTATAATGGCAGGGGGGCGGAGGGGATCTCAGACGGGTTTTCAGAGACACTTTCCCAAATTTCCAAGCAACAGACAACCTCACACACAACCCAATTATTTCCAAGACTTACAATACCCCTAGATGCTTAAAACCAGACCCAGACTACACAAAGAAATGCTACAACTCGACAGCAGACCCTTCAGCCTTGTATTTAAAGCTGTGTGCAGGATATGAATAGGGAACTCCCATAAGGAACCCAGATACCCAACGGACACCCAAGAGGATGGATGCTCAGAATTGCCAGGAAGTGCAAAGCTGGGAATTACAACACTGCTTCTTTCCATTCATTCATGCTGCACAACCAGCTTTCTGTTCTTGAAACAGAATACCTGAGACAATCCACTTTAAAATGAAAAAATAAAATAAAAAGAAAACCCAAACCTGTTATTTTGTCTCAGGGGTTCAGAGCTTTCAGTCTGTGGTGGTTTGAATAAGAACGGCCTCCATGAACGTGTTTGAATATTTGGTCACTAGGGAGTGGCACTATTAGGAGGTGTGGTCTTGTTGGAGTAGGTGTGGCCTTGTTAGAGTAGGTGTGGTCTTGCTAGAGTGGGTGTGGCTTTGTTCAGAGTGGGCGTGGCCACTCTGTTGGAGGAAGTGTGTCCCTGGGCACTGGGGGTGGGCTTTGAGGTCCCAGATGCTCACCAGGCCAGTGGCTCATGACCTCTTCCTGCTGCCTGTAGAACTCTTAGCTCCTTCTCCAGCACCATGTCTGCCTGCATGCTTCCATGCTTCCCTCCATGATGACAATGGACTAAAGTCCTAAACTGTAAATTAGGCTCAATTAATGTTTTTCTGTATAAGAGTTGCTGTGGTGGTGGTATCTCTTCATAGTAATTGAAACCCTAAGACATTGTTGCTTGGCCAGTAGACAAGCCACCGAGTGTGGTAGGTGAACAGAAGAAACCCTTTGCTGCCTTTGGGACCCTGCCGAGAACTATAGGAAGGAGCCATATCCCTTTAAGGACACATCCCAATGACCTAAGATTGCTCACTGGGATCAACCATCTTGAAATATGGTCACACCAAGCTGTGACTAAGCCTCTAATGCATTGGCTTTTGGGGGAACACATATGACTATCCCAAGCATGTATCCCAAACTCACAGATGAATTTCACCTCTGCCAAGCTCAGTGGTTCTTAAAATAGAGCATCCTCCGTGCAGGGCACCTTCCACAACAGGTGCTTGTGACTCCTCTGTCAGTGGGTCCTATTAAAGATCAAAGGTAGGTGGCCCAGAAATGGCCTGCATGTAGAAGTCAAGGGCACAAGGTCAGACGTGGCACTGTGCAGCTGTACCCTGGGCTCTATGAAGTGACCCTACCTCTCAAAATCAGGGGCTGATTGTGCGACAAGATGCATCTCCAACAGCATTTGGGCTTTTCATCAGCTCCAAATTTGTCTACTTTGATTTTCTCATGACTTGAAAAAAAATGAAACTTGCAACATATTTCATTAAAACAGAAAACCTAGCATCAGATGTCAGCCATTTGAGTGTTTCATGACAAGGGATGTCACCATTGCAAGTAGAGAAAAACCTGTTGGGTTTATTTTCAGCTGGATCTCATGAAGCCGTTCATCTCAGCCATGAAAGCCTGCTTCCAAGAATGCTTTTCACCACTTACAAATGGCCTATTTTCTAAAAAAGAATTCAGGGCTTCTGCTGGAGAAAACCCACGTTTCTAAGAAGACAATAAGATCTTTCCATCTGTCAGGCACTGCTCTGGAAATTCCTCTCTGGTCCTGCAAACATGGATTGTGCTCCTGAGAAGCAGGACTTCTGGTTTGAAGAAGCATGGGAAGTGGGGTGTCATTTGGCTTCAGCCAGATAAAGAAAGGTACCTGGCCTCTGTCTGACTTCCCTTGGAGTTCCTGGTTAGACCTGGATGATGGTATTTCTCTAGATACGTGAGACCTTCCACAGCCTTAGAGGGATACATCATCATCCCTACTGGAAAGGGCCCACCAATTCCAAATCCCACCAGGAGATGAAAAGATACAGTAGCATTGGCTATTACATGCTTAGATCTTGAATCATCAAATATTAACCACTTAGAAGTTCTAGGGAAACACAAAGAGTAACATTGCATCCTGTTGCAGGCTCACCCAGGCCCTAAAGTTGAGGAACTGGAGGCCCTAAGGACACCTGCTGGAGGGAGCAACAGGAAGCAGACAAAGGAGAACTCTTCACGTTTGAGAATGTTGAACTCGGTGTTGATACTGTGCACCTGGATTACATACAATGAGGCAGGCACTGTGGGGAATCCAGAGCTGTGGAAAGTCGATCCTCAGTCTGAGGCATCCACTGGTCATATTATTCCAGAGATTCTCTGGTTCACAGCTCCAAACTCTTCCAAACGCCTCAGAACCACTTGGTTACTCTCAACAACACAAAGTCCCCCACTCTTTGGTCTAATTTTCTGTATTAGTTCCTTTGCTTACATTGTCACAGAATACCTGGCAAAAGCCAGTTAAGGAAGGCAGTAGTTTACTTGAGATCATGGTTTAAGGGTATAGTCCACACTGGCGTGAAAGTCGTAGAGGAAGGGGAGGAAGGCTGCTGTTCATGTTGCATCTGAAGTCAGGAAGCAAAGAGCAATGCATGCTGGTACCCAGTTTGCTGTCTACCTTGCATACTCTCTAGAACTCCAGGTCATGGGATGGTGCCTGTTCTCTGCTCAGCTAGACCTTTCTGGCAACACACCCAAAAGTGTGTTGCCATGGTGATTCCGAATCCCATCCTTTTGTCAATGAAGATCTGTTGTCATAACCACCTTCAAAATACAAGTCAAACCAGTGACTCCAACAGCAGTTTTAAGAACCCACACATGTTAAGCCAGGCCACCCAGTTTTTACTGGTTTGATTCTTCCGTACCAAGGAATGGTTGTGGAGAAAAACCAAGAGAGTTTTCCTTAATTAGACCATAGTGTTTCTGAAAGAGCAGACAACTTTGTGCGTGCACTAAAAAACGCCTCCGACCACAGCATACGCTTGGCTGTAATTGGAGCCACAGTGTTTCAGGCAATGTTTGTTGGTACTGGTGGCTGGGAATTCAAACGCACATTCTATGATCAGGACCATGACTGATGTGAAGCTGTGTGAGGCAGCACGGGTGAGCACGGCCAGAAACGCCTCGGATCGGTCATTCACTCAATTGAATTGATTTTTGGTCATTGAACACCCAGCAATGTTTTTCTGCTGCCAATTTTTCTTTTCTTTTTTTTTTTTTCATTCACAACTCCCCAATTCAGTTATGTGATCCACAGATAAGAAGCTGCGTCTCAGAGGCAATGAGAGACGACTTTGCTGAGTCTCTCAGAATCCTTGAAATCAAATTCAAAGGGCAGTGCCAGGACAAACGGGCTCAGTACGAAGAAAAAGAGTCAGACTGAACATCGCCAACAGCAGGCAGGCAGCAGAGCTTCTAAATACATCGCAGACGTAGCTAGCTGTAGACTCCACGCTGGGGACTTCCCTGGCCCTGGAAAGGATCCAGTGGTAGAACATAGGCTATTATTCCTGGACTCACCCACATCTGGCAGTTTAAAGGAAAAACAAACAAACAAACAAACAAACAAAAACAAAAAACCCAAACAACTAAAAAGTGTCCGGCGCGCACGGTGCCTTCCCACTTAGCACACTGTCCTGCTTTCCCAAGAGGAGCCAACCAGTTGTCCTGGAGCTCTGCCCCTGCAGTAGGCCAGGCTTGCTAATCCACAGGTCTAGACCTAACCAATAAGAACGGTCCCGCTACCAGCCTCCTAAGTGGTTTGGTCATACTCATGTGACCTGGGTTGAGCCAGCCGAGGGCCCTTCAAGCTTCTGATCTGGGAGGCAGTGGGAAAGGCTGTTTGCATCCAGGGATGTGGTTAATCCAGATACCAGTGTTGGGACTCTGCCAGCCTCCTCTCCAGCCTTTGAGGGACAGGAGGACATCACAACACCCCCTATCAAGGGTCCTCTGGGTTCCCTTTGGATGAGCCAAGACCCATCTGTCCTGAAAAGTATGAGGAAAGCTGCAGCCCAGAGCCCATCTAACAGAAGCGAGTGCTACTATGCTGCGTTTAGAAACCATTTTAAGCACATTGTAGCTAGTATCGCCTCTGATAGAAAAAGAGCTAGCTGTTAATTCAGGCCACTCAAAAAAGGCCAAGTGGTTCATGTTTTAGAGATACAGATAGATGATTGATTGTGTTTATGTATAATTTTCTCAAGCATGCATACATTTTTGGACTTCCTTCCCCCTCCCCACCCCCTCTCTTTCTCTCTGCGCGTGCATGTGCACACACACATTCAGGGTGTTATTTATGAGCTGAAATCAGTTTCTCCAGGTGCTAGGACGTCCCCAGTGTAGCAATTTCCTAAATGGTACCCCATCATTCTGGAAGAGTTAATAAAACTTCTCAGACAATACTTACCTCACTTTCTCAGAGTCCGTTTTTCAAATTGGTTAATTCAAGCTGAACACTTTCTAGAAAGCTCCAAGCTCTGAGGGTGATCGCTTCTTTCTGTCAAGAGGATTTCACACAGCTTCTTCTGGTGGAGGGCTTGAGGAGTCTGAGGTGGTAATCAAGAATGTTCTGGAGCCATAGAATGCTTTCCAAGGAACAAGTCTAGCTAATTCCCCTTGAATGTCTTCTGGACTCCTGGTTATCCACAGCCTTCAGATCAGAGGTCCCCTCTCCCCGCCACCACATCAGAGCTCTCCACAGTGGTATGGCCCAGATGAACCTAGGACTGACCCTTTCAACAGATCCCAGACTCTTTGGGTTCTTTGTAGGATGAAACCAGAAATTTCCAGCCACTAATCCAGCCAGACACCTTCTCAGTATCTGCCAGGCCCTTGTCAGAGTCCAGGGGGTTTAGCCACTTCTCAAGACAGTCCTCTCTCCTCCCCACACAAATCATGGACCACAAGGAGTCTCAGAGGGGTGTAACTCAGAGAGGTGGTATCTATGAGAGATGAACCTGTGGGAACCAGGACAGGTTGCTGCGTCTCTCACACAGAAGCACCCCTGTGTTTAAATGAAGACTCCATGATACAGAGTGTGGGAAACTGTATCTGAGCTACATGTACCTAGAGAAGAAGAAAGATCCAGAACAAATGAGTGGCTGTGCTGTGTACATTGTCTTCTTGTTTGGGGCATGGAGCTGCATGGGTCTTCTTCCACCATAGCAGGAGATGGATCCCACTGCATCTCAAATCATACACTTTGTAAATAGATGGCTGGTGGTGAATTTAATTTAATTTTACACATGAAAGCATATCTCTTTTAAACAAGACTGTGTGCATGCCTAAAGACCCCTCTTTGAAATGAGTTCTCTCCCATAATAGGTTAGAACCATCCAGAAGGGGAAAAATATTATTTCTGGTTTTTAATTTATTTATGTAGAAACATCCAATAAAGCACATTGTGAACATTTTTCTCCTAGCCATCTCAACATTTCAAGGCTCCGTAAATGACAGAAAGGTCAACCAAGCATGGCAAAAGCCACAATGCTGGAATTGTTCCGGATTTAAAAATGTGAGAAGAGAAATATTTCCACATCCTTGTGCTTCAGCGGAGCCGAGAACACTGTCGCCTATTGTCAGTCAGCCTTGGCCTTGTCCAGCCCAGAGCCACCCAGCCACTTCACACCACTACCAGCACAGATCAGCCGAGTGCTGAAGCCTGTCCTAAGAGATCTAACCGTATCATTAAGCGGGCAGCATATTAGCTGAGTTCCAGAAAATTCTTTGTGTTGGATAAAGATGCTAAGCTTCCTCAGTATCCCCAGTGCGATCAGGAACAAGTGTGAGGCTCTGAGTCACTTTCCAGGGCAGCTAGAACACGGGCCAGATGTGAGCAGGTCCCCTTCCCTGAACTCTACCTACAGTCACACCCATTCTAATGCAAACACACCCAAGGGCTCTGGACTCATGACACACTCAAGTGTCTGGAGGGAGGCCAAAGCAAGGACTGTTGGAGGCCTCATTGCCATTGGGGGATGTTTATAGTCAGGTTACTGGAGCCTACTGTTATAGCACCTGCTGGCTTTCTTTCTGCACCTTGCAGGAAAGGTTGATGGTGACAGCAGAGTCAGGGAGAAGGCATACCTAAGTATCATTATCTGTTCTGTCTGCTGGGACACGCCCAAACCCGTGTTTAGTGTTTATGTGTCTGTGGCCTCATCCCTCTGTCACCCTGCGAGTCAGTTGGCAGGCAGGAAATGAGTGATGGCCCAATGTTTGCTGAACTCCTGCCCAATGCTGGGCATTGTCTTGAGTTCCAGGATGAACAGATACGGCTTTGTCTCTCAAGGACCTTATTGTCCGATGCAAAAGAAAGACAAACAAATAAAAACAACATTAAAAAACAATGTCACAATCGAAGCACAAACGGTGCGTGCCAGAAGCAAGAGAAGAAGCCATTTATTTGCTACGGCATCTTGGTGCACGCGGTGAACATGACCAGGGTACTTGCGAATAGTTGTCAGTTCAACTGTGATTTCAGAAGACCTGCTTGGAACCAATGTCTGTGTGCTGTGTGACTCCTAACGTGTAAAAGTGAAATTCACACAAACAACCATACAAAAGGAGGGTGAAGACCATGGAGCAACAGGTGAGGCTCTGAGGCTCTTACCCTGCCCAGGTGAGGAGAGTTACCCAGCCGCAAGTGACCCATGTCATAGGTCTAACATTGAAAATCGTCACAACAGTGCTGAGAAACAAAACAGAACAACTAGAGATTCCAGAGCAGAGAGCAAGATTTTGTTTAAGTCTTTTACCTCAATGAAAGAAGTACTCACTACTCAATTGACCAAACTAAAGAGGATAAAGAAAATACCCCTATCTCCTCCCCACCCCCACCCTGAACCCTCTACCTCCAGCAGTGGACAAAGAGGCACCTTGTCCTTGGTGGTGTTCTTTTTTAATTATTATTATTATTTTTTATTTATATGAGTACACTATAGCTATACCAGACATACCAGAAGAGGGCATCAGATCCCATTACAGATAGTTGTGAGCCACTATGTGGTTGCTGGGAATTGAGCTCAGGACCTTTGAAAGAGCAGTCAGTGCCCTTAACCACTAAGCCGTCTCTCCAGCCCAGTGATGCTCTTATAATAGTCAGGGGCAGAGTAGATGGCAGTCCTTTGTTCATCCTAGTTTGATGTCTGACTTGGCAGCTAAAGCTGTCTTATGCCTAGGACTGATAAAAATCAATTCAAATCATCAAATTTCTGATTCCTGACTGTGAATACAACATGGTCAAGTGACTCAAGCCTCTGCCGCCATGACTTCTCCCACCATGATGGACTATGCCTTCAAACTCAGAGTCCCAAACAAACCCCCCTTCTTTATTTTCATCCATCTTCCTGCCCCACAGCAGCAAGACCTTGCAATTTATGCAGAAAATGTGGCCGTTACAGATACTAGGTCTACTAAAAGGAAACACTTCGACACTTTGTATCTGTACACCAAGAAAGATGTTTTGATAACTGGCCAGACCCCACTCCTGGTACCAATTTTCCGTGTGAGTTTTATCACTGTTATGACCAAACATCGGACAGAAGCAACTTAACGAGGGACAATTTTTATTTTGGCTGACGATGTCAGAGGCCCACAGTCCTTGCTTCTTTTGTTCTTGGCAAACGGTGAGGTAGAATGTCACCATGGACTGACTGTGGAGGAGGGAACTTCTCGCACATATTGTGTACGGAGCAGAAAGAGTAAGGACAAGTGACTCATTCCAGTCTCACCTTCTAAGGTTTACAGACTGTTCTAAAACAGCGCCACCCACTGGAAGTAAAAGAATCAACACCTAAGACTGTGAGGGACATTCGTAGCCAAAAGTGCTGGTGCAACCTTAAAAGTTTAAAAGCAATTAGCGTTGGAAATTTAAGTATTCCTGCCTCAATGGTTGATAGATTATTCAGAGAGAAATTACTAAGAATCTTTTTGCACTCAAGAGCAAAGTATTAGCCACTCTAATACTTTTGTTTGGACCAAACAGCCTGCTCTAGTTCCAAACCCTCCATGACTCTGCCATTTCAGCTTTGGGGTTCTAGAGTGTTGTGAACAATTGTCGAACCATGGTTGAATTGGAAATGCAAGAGTTTGACACATACACCCTCCCCCTGAAACAGTACACTGATTTTGTATAGATTAATTGGTAACACAAAATTTCAATATAAGTGTGTATTATGTATAAATTACACACATTCTGGTTAGCAGTAAGTAGAGTGGGGAGGGGGACTGGAGAGATGGCTCAGAGGTCAAGAGTACTTGCTGCTCTTCTAGAGGACCTGAGTTTGGATCCCAGCACCCATGATGGGTAGGTAGCTAACAACTGCCTGTAACTCCTGCTCCAGGAGATCAGATGTTCCTGTCTAGCCTGTACAGATGCTGCAGTCCTGTGCAGACAGACATATACACATGAGATTAAAAAAGGAATCTTGTGAGAGGAGGAACAGAACAGTACACACACACACATACACACACACATACACACACAGAGAGATACACACACAGACACACACACACATATACACAGACACACATACACAGACACACAGAGACACACACACAGACACACACACAGACACATACACACAGATAAACACACACAGACACAGACACACACAGAGATACACACACACATACACAGACACACACACAGACACACACATACACAGACACACAGAGACACACACAGACACACACACAGACAGACACACACACAGATACACACAGACACAGATACACACAGACACGCACAGAGACAGAGACAGACACACATGCACACATACATACACGCATGCACGCACAGACAGGGTGTTTCTGTAGGGAGCTAGTTGCTGAAGTTTTTAAATCTGGACTATGGCCTTCCCAGCCATCCCCTGCCCAGCCTCACCTTCTGAGTTATTCAGTCGTCTCAGCACCCCATGCTTGCCCATATGCACACCAGTTCTAAGCAGCAGTGGTTGGAACTGGAGTGGGCATGTTCCAGAGTCAAAGTTGTGGGGAAACACAGGGAGACAGATCCTCAGCCTCCAGGGAGTTCGGAGCTCTATCCCCTTGACCATGGCCCAGGTAGCCCCACCGACTGCTCATCTTGGGAAGTTGAAGACCCTTGTGTGTTATTTCCTCTCCTTCCCCTGAACTTGTCCTCAACTGAACCCTCCTGAGCCACCCCTGCTACACTGACCTATTGGGGTTCTGGGAATAGGGACAGCAGAGTGACTTCAACAGATGGCTGTGGAGATTAAATGGGACCATAAGGGGAATGACATTTACAGATGAGCCACAGAAGGCCCAGGGCACAAGGAGCTGAGTCCTCAAAGCCAGAGTCTGGGAGGCCAAGGGCCACTCTTCAATGTAGCATCAGCAGTGAGTGTCCCTAGGACCTGCTACTGTGTATTGTTCACAGAGTCAAGCAGCTTGCTTGATGCCATCTCTAGCCTGTGGCCCTGGGCCAGTGAGGCTGGTGCTTCTGTATTTGCCTTTGTCCTCTAGCAGTGAGCTGAAAGCCATCTTAGGGTGTGGCCACTTCACAGAGTGGTCCCATAGACCCCTGTCCCCAGCTGTGAGTTCAGATGAGCGCCATGCTTGTTACCCCTCGTGCTTGCCTTCTGCCTCACCGGCATCTGCACCTGAGAGTGGGTGTGGTTGGCACAGAAGCTACAACTGCCACCAGGGCCTAGAGGTTGGACACAGGTTGGGTTAGTTTGTCTTCACAACACAGCTGTGATGGCAGGGAGGCTAAAAACCAGTGTGTACTACCCACACACCCACACACCCCATCTGGACAAACTTCTTCCCTTTCTAGCTCCTGCTAAGGCAATGATTCACAGTCCTCTCTGGGTCAAAGGTATGAACCTCAGTGTCCTGAAAAGTCCCTAGATTAAGCCTGGGGCTGGCAGGATGGACAGGGGGAAAGTTGGTCGTGGGGAGATATTGCCACAGCTGGTCTCAGGTTTTCCTTGTGTCCTGCTTCCAGGCAGATGGGATAGCTGGGAAGATGAGTGTGGGGGTGAAGGGCTGGGGGCTCCCTCAGAGTGGAAACCGGTCAGAAAGCTTCCCCAGCAGGAGGTTAGGGCCCCAGGAAAGAGGGAAGGTTTGCCTGGAGTTACTATCTGGACAGCGGATAGCTGTCATATTTGGGGGTCCTCTAAAGTATCAGGACAAAGTTTGTATGTGTTCATGAAACTCGGGCGGTTGTTTGCTGTCTCCCAAAATTATAGTAAGGACCCACCATCCACCACCCCTGCAATCTTGCCAAGGGCGCAGAGGTTAGTTGCAAAGAGGAAGAGATCCCATCTGGGTTCTGTGGTCACGGCGACCTGGGGTCCTCACGAGTAGCTTGGGAAAGAGACTTTAAGTCACTGTTGCCCAGAATGAAGGAGTACCTGTGAGAAATCACAGGTGTGTAGCTCAGGGGTCCACAGTGTTTGAGTCAGTGTGGGTAGAGGAAACTCTGACAGAGTAGCTACTGGCAAGACCTAGCCAGACCCCCAGATATGTCTATCCCTGCTAGCAAACCCTGGATAAGCAGACCTCCCGGGCTGCCCCGCCCCCAAGAACTACCTGTCCTTTCTGCCTCGCATAACCTAAATCTTGATGCTCCCTGGTAGATATGGGCCCGTGGGATCGTCTTCTGTGCCAAGTGCTTCCTAGTCCTTACCAAATTCTCTTGGGACAAGGATATGTACTTTGTTCTTTATTGCCCCCCCCAAACCTCCATGATGGCTGCCTTTGCAGTCTGAAAAAAACAACCAGAGAGACTGTAGGACATATACAGACAGTGTTTTGGGAGGGTGGCGCATTTCCACAGGAACTCATGTCCCACAGAGAATTATGGGCGCCGTCAAGCTTCCGCTGGTCTTTGCTGGCAAATGTCCTCCTATGAGGCTGTGGTGGCTTTTTCACAGGCTCACGGTCTTGGGCTTTTTCTGTATTGGTTACTGTCAAGTGATCTTGCAGAAAACCCCTTTGTGGACTCTTTGTTAGGGCCGACACAAGGGAATCCATCTTGATTTTTATACCTTGACCTTCCTGGCTTAAGGGCCCTGTCAGCTCCAAGGCTCTGCCCACAGCGCCCTCTAGAGGTGAGTCCCTAGGATCCAGATGGCAGCCTCCTGCTCTTGCCCTTAGCAACCCTTAGAATCCGTTCCCTGCAGCAGCAAGTATCAGCTTTGGGTTTGAAAACTCCAAAGAGGATTTAAATCTTGGTCAGAGCAACAGGAGAGAAGTAACTGTCTTAGGTTCTCTCAGTACTTTAAGGACATGAGTCCATGATCAGGCTAAACTGGTTTGTCAGACCAGAAGCTCCTCCCTATCCCGCCTATAAGCACACTTGCACACACACACACACACACACACACACACACACACACACAATCTCCCATGCATATAATCTCAATCTCTCTCCCTCTCCCTCCCCCTCCCCCTCCCCCTCCCATGCGCGCATGCGCATACACACCCCAATATACTGAAGCTGTGAAGCATTGGAGTCAAGCGGATGTGCCATGTACCCAGTCTTGCTCAGAACAGCCCGGCATCATGACATAGCTCCTCCCCACTCTATAACTACGCAAGCCTGGTGGCCATTTGCCATCACAGTCAGAGTCCAGTGCAGTATCCCATCCTGGAAGACTGGGAGGGGGTCCTCCTATGGGCTGCCCCAGCAGAAGCTGTGTTCTCTCCTGTCCAGCCTCCACTCTGGCCCCCAGTGTTTACCAGAAGGCCAGTAACTACAGGAGCATCTCACTGCTGGGGACATCAGCAGTCTGGTCCCTGCTCAGCTTGGCTCCTGTGGACACTAGCCTCCCAGTGTCTAACCATCAAACTGTCTGGGATCAATTGATTGAAATTTTAAAAGTCCGCCAGGAATAAGGTTGTGAGTGCTTGCTTCTCATAAAACACCATTTCTGGGGTAGCAGGTTGGGGGTCCCTTATCCATAAGGCTTGAAAACGAAAGTGGCTTGGGTATCTTTACATATTTATAATTTGGTATCTCCTGGTCAAGACGCAGTTTAAAGGTCAAGTTTATGTATGTGTCATGAATTCGCCCACACACTCCATGAGGAAATTAAGCATTGTTGTTTTTGGTGAACCTATACTTCACGGAAGTCCATCTACTGAATGAGGTCAGGTGTGGAATTTTTTGTATGGAGTGTCTCTTACACACACACACACACACACACACACACACACACGCATGTCCGCACATATACACACACACATTTTTTGATGGGAGCACATCATGGATTTTACATGTGTGGATAATGGATGGTTGGGCTCTACCAGCTCCAGCCCAAAGGACCACATTGATGAAATGAAGGCCCAGCTGTTGGCTATGTTCTGGACTTTTCTCTCCTGGGAAGCTCAGGGCCTCTCACGACTGCTCTCTCTGGGAACATCTGTGGACTGCAGCTTCTCTGCCTTACTTAAGGCTCTTGTCAGACTCTCCCTTCACAGGGCTGAGAGGGCCCCAACTCAGCTTCTCACCTGAGTAAAGACGTGGTTTACAACCCGGCCTGCTTTTCTCAACATCACCTCATACCTGCTCTGCTGAAGCCGATTCGGACGAGGATTCAGAGCACAGCCAATTAGTACCTGTGCAGATGCTAATTCCAAACTTGTGGGGGGGTGTGTGCTGGACCGGTTTCCCACTGAATGTACTGGTTAGGAATTTATTTCTTTCCCTCTTGACTGTACTATTTGTTTGTTTGTTTGTTTGTTTTTGTGCCCGTTTCTGTCTCTCACATTGCAAGATCCAGGGAGAAGAGCTGGATTCATTAGACTCCAAAATCATTGGGATCAACTTTGACACAAACCTGAAAGCACAGAATCCTAAGTAGAGTCTGGGCAGACTTAGAGAAAGAAGCCTGGACAGCCTCACTCTCAAACTCCTGCCTGGTCCATGCTCTCTAAAAGCCCCACTTGGGGTCTAGCCTGGGCAGCAATGGCTACAATTTACTGCCATGCAGACCTCCCTCTTGTCCACCCGGGGCCTCAGCTCAGTGTGGAGTTACCATGGTTACCAACATGTTTGCTTTAGCTGGTGTGATGGCAACTTCTGATACTTTAAAAAAGGATGTTTATAAATGCTTTTAGAGAAGTGTAACGTATGGGTCAGAATAGGATCAAAGGAGGTCTTCTGCCGCATACTCTGTCCCCTCTCACAGCTACTTACAGTCTGTACGACTGAGAGACCCCAAGCTAGGATTGCCTGACCCTTTGTTCAGCTCTGTCTAGTCTGGGTTGGAACAAGGTTCTCACCCTGAAGGGAAACCAAGCTCCTGTCTCCCTGGGAATTGAGCTTGCACAGCCATATGCCAGAGCACCGGGATGAAGAGTCTTTACTCCCTGCAGGTCCTGGCCACATGGTCTTGATGCAAAGATGACAGAGGAGCAAGGAGCACTCAGACCCTACACGTTTCAGACTGGTTCTCAGGGGTCCTGAGATATGAGATGTAAGCTCTTAGAATCTCCCACTGTAGCCGTTCTGGCCAAAGAGGAGCTATGTTTAGGAGCAACACATTGTCAAACTGTTTGAAATACTTGATCTCAAGAACTAAAATTCCACACACACCCCCAAGAGTCTCATCTCCCAGGAAGAGATTTCACAGAGTTCCTACAACTTGAAGGAGAGATAAGAACTCAGACAACGGGAGTCCATGGTGGGTGGGAGAACACCTTGAACACGATTGTGTAGTGAGAATTTCTTTTAAAAACACAGAAATAGGAATGGGCTTTCATTTAAATCCCAGGTGTGGGGATGTAGGGTTGCTTCAGATGGTCCACAGCAAGTGATTATGATTTGCCTCATGCTCTAGCAGAGGCATGATTTTGCCGGCTGCAGACCTGTTCTATGATTGTGTGACGTTTGGAATTCTGGGGACTTTTCAGAGAGTGTATAAATGCTAGGGGTCCAAGCAGCATGGTGGATTATTGGTGGCAGCCTGTTAAGTAGTTGTGCACAGTGAAGAAATAAGAAGAAAATAGATATCCTGACGGCAAAGATCAAACTCGCCCCAGAGTAACTCGAAACCCCTACCTAGCAGGAAGTAGTCTAAGGATAATGTAGCTCCTCTTCAGACTCCTGTTTTTTAGGGGGTTGAAAGGAGGAAAGAATAGCACACAAAGTAGCAAAAGTCTAGGCTACAAGACTGCTTAGCTTTGCAGACCTCCCGCCCTTTGTTTAAGCCTGATCCTCATGTGAGTACCCCACAGAAAGACTTGAGGGAAATGAATCATTGGACCCCTTCATTCTTCCCAATGTAGCCAAGCTGAATAACCCCAACTCTCAGCTTTGTGCTGTTATCTGTCTCTTTAATTGGCATATTAAGGACAAATAGCCAAGCCTAATTTACTGTGGCTGTTAGGGCCCAGACTTTGACCATAATCACACCAGGATGTGATGAACATTTGTCCACCTGGGCCAGGATGATGCCACTGCCGTGGGATAATTAGCACACCTGGTCCTACATATCTGAGGCTCTGGGTCAGGCTGTATAATTTTTTAATCTTTGAGGACTGGGCTCTGAGAAGCCGAGGAGAGCCATTCAAGTATCATTATCCAGGTGAGCAATCACCAGTAATAACGCTGGATGCAGAGGGTTGAGTGGGCTTCACTTGGGGGATCCATGTCACTCCCTACCCCAGTATTATCACATACAGAGGCCAGGTTTACTGCTACTCATGGACAGACAGTCCAGTGTCTTCCTCTCTGCCTGGTGACACAGACAGTCAGGGTTCCTTCAGAGCAAAAGGTAGCTTAAATGTCCATCACGTGTAATGTGGCACTGCTGGGCACATGGTAAAAGAGCAATAGGTGTCAGCATGAAAATTCCTGCCTGTAGGGGTGAGAGATGGCTCAGTCAGTAAAGAGCTTGTCACATAACCTTGAGGACCTGAGCCTGATCCCCAGTACCTACATAAAAAGCTGGTCCCAGAGGGCAGGGGAGTGGCTGGAAACCACTGGGCTTGGAGTTGGTACCAGGGACTTAATTCCATGCAGGGGCTGCCAAGTTGGCAAAGCACACAATGATGTTCCCTATAGGAGTCATAGCCCTCTTGTGGGAGGAGTTAGGAGAGAATTCAGAGAGGGCCTGGGTAAGAAGAGACGTAAACTGTGTCTAGGAGATGCCAGGCTAATGAGAAGGGAAGGTGGGCTGATCTGTTGGAGCCTGAACAGGACCTGGAAGTCTGCTCCTCTGTGTGACCTGCAGGCCCGGGACAGGACAGTCCGCTGCAGGCTTGCAGGGAGCACAGCTGAGTACCCTGGAAGATCAACCATAATTCTGAAGGGAAGACAGCCCTGGCTCAGGCTGTGGCCATAAAGCACTTGAGAAACATCTGCCAGGAAGTTCAGGGACCCCCAAGGTCACACAGTGGACTCTGTGTGTAAAGTATGTCTGTGGTAGCCAGGTATAGCAGGGATCCCCACTCACAGTGCCCGTGGCTCCTGCCTACCCGTTGATTCTAGTCTATACTGGCCTCTCTTCCTTGTGGCTTCATTGTGCTGAGTTAAAAAGAAGCAGAAGTCAGAAGTCAGAACAGGAATGGCAAAGTGAACACATCAACAGAATTGGGATATGTAACGAGCTCAGATACTTGTCCATCCCTCAGAGGGCCCTGAGTTCATTCTCTGTTCCCCACGTTCACACTAACAAAACTAACACACATCAACAGACTCATTAGCTTTCCACGATCCTTCTGTACCTGAGTAGGGTAGCCGGGGGTGCTTCATAAAACAAATGGAATAAATTAAATCTGTGAACTCAGTTTTTAAAAAAAAATGTCTGAGGGGAATTTAATTAGCAGGATGGCTGATGAGGTTTTCATGGCTGGAGTTTAGTCAAACATGCAACCAGGGCTCCTCGGAGCATGATTTGAAAATTCACAGATGTATGCTAAAGAAATAAGAGTTCTAGGTTGAATTTACTTAAGGGAAATGAAGTACCTTCGAAAATTAATCTTGGCAAAGTCTGTACTTTCTTGTGAGAGGAAGTCGGTTATTTCATATGTGCATGTGTGTGTGTGTGTGTGCATGTGTGTGTATGTATGTGTGTGTGCATGTGTGTGTGTGTGTGTGTGTGCATGTGTGTGCACATGCACACGTTTGTGCTCAGCAGCTTCCTGGGAGAAAAAGAAAATTCCTTGATGGGGCAGCAGTCAACACCAGGCTGGTGGCCAGAGCAAGGAAACTAGGGAACCAAAGGCCAGGTAGAGCTGCAATGGTGACTTTGATTTTGTGACCCCCTCCTTCCCAGGCTCCATCTCCTGCACTCTTCATCAGCAAGAGTTGATTTAGCAGGCTGGAGAGATGGCTCGGCGGTTAGGAGCACTGACTGCTCTTCCAGAGGTCCTGAGTTTAATTCCCAACCATCTGTAATGGAATCCGATGCCCTCTTCTGGTGTGTCTGAAGACAGCTACAGTGTACTTCCAGACAGGAATGGAAATCTGAGACCAGAGTACCCCAGTCCTGTAGCTCTGTGGAAGACCCATGTGGGTTGGCTTAATGAACATCCATCTGGTAAGTAATCATCTGTGACCATCTGTGACAGTGGGAAGGGATGGGACAGGTCCAATATACCTGCACAGGGGTGGGGAGTGTACTGCTCTGGTGAAACTAGATTAGTAACGGTGCCCACTCTGGAGAAAGAGAACCATGAGTCATTCCCTGGATCTGATTTCTACAATGGTAGCCTAGCTCAAAATAGGATTCATTGCCAAGAAATCCCATGGGCTGCTGGGGGCTGAGATCAATAACAAGCAGCTAGATAGTCCAATAGACAGAAAAGGGAAAGGCACAGGCAAGAGAGCTCCCGGGGGAAGCCAGTGACTTCTGTATGGTTAACTCATTTGTAGGTACCAGTCAAAAGTCAAGTGGCTACTTCCTCCCCTAAAGCAGCTCCAGAACTCAGCATGGGACATAGTGAACTAGAGACCACTCCAGCTGCTCTGGTGAAATCCTCAGCCAGGCCTCCTGTAACTTTTTTTTAAAGCCTACTTTTAATGATGATTCTTTAAGGCTTTAACCTCCCTTCTAGCCCCACACCTACCAGAGGTAGTGGAAAAGAAGAGATACAAGGGAAGTGGACCTGTTTAGAAATGGTTCTTTGGAGCAAATCTCATCTTCGTTGTTAGGAAATCAGCAGTTTAGTTCATAGGTCAGCAGCAGCTTGATCCACTCACAAACACTTCATGAATATACCAGCAGTCCAGTGCGATAGAGTCAGGGATAACAAACACGAATCATCAGTGGCTGTTCTACTTAGCAGAGACAGCCAGGCCTCAGCACAAATCAGCAGGAGGGACCAGGGCCAACAGGAACGCCAGGAAAAATTCTCAGCTGAGCCTCTCTCGGCAAAGTAAAGATCAGAGAAGCCGCAAGACCAACAAGCACTGCTCAACTAGCTCCACAGGCAAGCCAAGCTCAGCATCCACTACATTTGATGCTCTCTCCACGTGTATTGGCTCAGCATGTCTCTCGCCTCAGTATGTGAGTCTGACTCAGCTGACATCACTCTGCCAATCAGCCCGAGTCCACGAAAGCGGCAAGAAACCGTGACACACCACCAGAAGTTTTTTGGTGCGTTTCTCTCATGGAGTCCCGACAAACGCAGCTCATCTACATAATGTAAGGTGGACCAATACATGTGTATTGCTAGCAAAGAATCCTTCATCACTTGTCCTTTCATGTGCTTGCTTTAGCAGAACATCCTCTCTCCTGTGTCTGCTTCAGTGAAACGTTCCTTTAAGAGTCTGCCTGAGCCTTTCACACCTGTGTCCACTTTCACGAAACGTTCCTTCAAAACAAAATGTTCCCCAGCAAAACACTATCCAACAACTGATTTTCCAAAGAACCCTTAAGTTTCTGCTTCTGGCTCCAGCACTGGATCCTACCCTGGATGCAGACATGACTGCCCAAGTTTCCTGGAGATGGGAGGAGCTTCAGCAGGAGTAGGCTCTACCAGCCCATCCAGAGACATCCCAAGTTTGCTTGGTGGGAGAGTCCACTTACCTATCCCAGGCCCCGAGATTCATGTGAGGTGTACCTAACTCCTTTCCCTCTAGGCTGTGTAAGCCCACTGTACTCATCCCTGTATATGGGCCTTACCAGACCAGCCACTGCATGGAGCAGCCACTTTGCAGATTAAGCCCATGGTGACCAAAAGCCATTGTAAGTTAGCATGCTGAAGAGAACTACAGGGTCCTATTCTCAAAGCCTAGCATCACCTCTAAGGCCCTGTGCCAATAGGCACAGACCTGCAGAAAACCTTCAGATTTGTCTTTGCCTAAGGGCAGGAAACTCTAATACGGCAAAGAGTTTGCACTACCCTGGATGCAGGCTTGGCTCAGTGCGCCATCTAGTGGTGATGCTGGAGAGCTGCAGGCTGGGCCAGGCAGTGGGTCAAAGTTCAAAGGTTCTCCATTATTCTGTCACCTCGGTTACACCCTTTACCATCAGAGTCACCTCCCATCAGACCACACTTTCATCAGACCTTCACTTCCATCGAGCCTTCCTCCATCAGACCATCACATCCATCAAATCTTCCTCCATCAGACCTCCTACCTTGCAGAGAACCTCTTTTAACAGCCCCTCCACCATCAGACTTCTGTCTCCAACAGCCCTTCCCTCACCACTCTAGCACAAACAGACCCTCCTCCGTCAGACCTTGACCTCAATCAAATCTCTACTGTGTATCATTTCACACCCCCAAGAGACTGTCAGGAAGATCAGGGCCAAGATGAGGCCTCCCAGGGACCTAGGCAGAGCCACAGGATGATCGCTCTGGGGAGCCCCTTGAGCATCTAGACTGCTCAGGTATATTCAGAAACCCACAAGGTTTTCCTTCTCTGTCCCTCAGGAGGCAGAGGGAGAGGTAGACTTTACAATGGGTCGGTTAGTTCCATTTGACAGCGGATGGGTTTGGTTCCAACTTTGGTTCCTTGACATACTCTATAAAACTTGCCTGTTACTTCCACATCCTGAACTATAGAGAGTTTCACCCCCGGAGGCCCTGGTGAGCGCTAAGTGAGGGGATGTTTGCCATCCCCTTCTACCAACAGGAGACACCGCTATTCATCTGTAAACTGGAGTCTCCAGAACCCTGATGTTTGTCCTCACAGCTGACACGGCCTGCCGTTGTGACTCTGTGACTGAGATAAAGTGTGAAAGAGCTTCCTGGTCCCAGGCCCAGTACCTGGGGTTTCTGAGATTTTATTGTTCTCAGTAACCATCAGTAGAAGATGCTAAGCTGATGTCAGAAGTGATAGATGACACGGGGGTGGGGGAGCGGGGGTAGGGAGCCTCACCTCAGCATCTCTCTGGAATGTCTGGCACAGAACCAGTGCTCAAGGATGGCCTGTCACGTGAACTGAGAGCCACACGGAGGGAAGCAACGCAGCAAACCACTTCAGTGCCAGGAAAAATTTATTGCTCAAAGTCGGCTAGCCACGCAGGACTCCCAGTTGTCACTGTTACCCCCAAGAACACGCAACAAATCAAAAAGACTCATTTCCCCAAATGTTCGGGGTAAGTGACAGTCACACTCAACATAAGTAAGCATGTTAATTAAAAGATACAATGCTGTTATGATCCTATATCCATTAGGGAAAACACTATTGCCTTAGGTGTTAACTGTGTAGCCACAATTCAGATCTGTGTAGCCACAAATCAACAAACTAGAGGACCTGTTAGCAAGGTACGTACCTCCCCCACCCCTTCCCTGCTTCCTTGTGGTGGAGTAGGAAAAAAAAAAATCACACGTTCCTCTTCATGGAATTACATGAAAAAAAAAAGTCCATGGATGTGAAACATGCAAGAGGGGTACATACACATCACATGACTGTGACTCATTAGAAAGCTTCCTGTATTCACCTAGGTTGTCCTGAGTCACTGCCACAGGCTGATAAGGAGAGATGAGTTTGTGTGTTTGTGTATGGAAAAAAAAAAACAACCCTCAGAGTTTATCGGATGGATCTGTTCGTGAACGAGCACCACAGGTACTGGAAAATGTCTGTGAGAATGTCATTGTCAGAGAACAAGGGTCACATGAGCAGCTTGGATGTCAAAGCTTGGAAGGCTGTGGTAATTGGGGCCGTGTTTGTGCTGGGTTTGAGGATGAAGGCCACTCCAGCGCTCTGCCCACCGCTTCAGCAGGCTCGTCACCAGTCTGGTGGGTGATACTCTGGGTCTTCAGGCTCTCGGGGGCAGACAGAGGTTTGCTGTCGTTGTGGGGTCTCATTCCCAAGTGCCGGTGTAACTCCGTCCAGAATTGAACTCCTGTCAGTGTTCGATGAATTAGCCACTGGACCTTATTTACAGGGTGCTCTGTGTGGGGAAGGCGGTCACAGATCAGTCGACCGGATGGAAAGGAGTTCACAGAGGGGCCCTCCATCTCCTCAGGCTCTGCAGCCCTAGATCCACCAACCAGAAATCAAAGCGTTCTGTTTTTTTTTTTTAAATGGAGGCTGGAAAGTTGACTCAGTGGTTAAGAACACTTGTTCCTCTTGCAAAGGACTTGGGTTCAATTCCCAGCACCCACATGGAGGCTCGCCACTTCCCCAGGCCCCAGGCATGCATGTGGTACACAAACATACATGCAGAAGGAGCACTCATATGAATAAAATAAATCTTAAAAAAAAAACAAAAAAACAAAAAAAAAACGTGTCCCTGGATCTGGTGATATGGCCCAGTGGGTAAAGGCACTTGCCACTAAGCCTGACAACTGAAGTTCAATCCCTAGAACCCATGTAGCAGAAGGAGAAAAACCATTCCTGTGTACTGTCTTCTGATCCCTGCTTTCCTGACACACACACATACCGTTCAAATAAATAGTAAGAAAGAATCTAAGTTTTTGCCTTCCGGTCTGGGCCCGAGCACTGAGCAGATCCCAGGCGGCTGCTCTGCACTCAATCTCACAAAACCCAGAGGAAGCGGGCCTCCCAGGAGCTCTAACCCGGGCAGCATCTTAGGTAAAGAGACAGTACCCCCGCCCCAAACAGGGAGTAACTGGGACCCACTAGGACCCAGGAATTCACTCCTGACCCAGAGCACTGGTTCCTTCCTGTCTGCACCCAAGCACTGAGCAGATCTTGGGTCCCAGCTCTAACCCCAGTAGTAACACCCAACCCACACAGTTCTGAACTAACCAAGATAGTAGGAAAGACAGGCTCTAGTCAGAGACAGGGATGGTAGCACTAAGGAGATCCAGATGGTGAAAGGCAAGCATAAGAACATAAGCATCAGCAACCCAGGGTACTTGGCGTCATTAGAACCTAGTTCTCCCACACTAGAAAGTCCTGAACTCCCCATATCACCAGGAAAGCAAGAGCCAGATCTAAAATCACTTCTAATGATGATGATAGAGGACTTTAAGAAAGACGTAAATAACACTCTCAAAGAATTTGAGGAGAACACAGGTAAACAGGTAGAAGCCCTTAAAGAGGAAACACAAAAATCCCTTAAAGAATTACAAGAGAACACAACCAAACAGGTGAAGGAATTGGAGAATCTAAGTTTTTTCTGCTCCAAACACAAACAGACCTTTCTGGCCATTATTACTTAATCAATACAGTGTGGTGACTGTGTAGCATGGCTACCGGGTGAGCTACCTTAATTCAGCAAGAGGTCATTTGAAGCATCTAGGAGAACATGTGTGGTCTCTATGCAGACATCGTTCTCTGTGGGAGCAAACTAGACTCCCCTAAAAACCAGTGTGACTGACAGACAACTTCAGAACTGAAGACCATCAATTTAACCCATCGATGTTGGCCGGAGCATTGTGGGTGGACTCAGCTGGACTCCAGGGACATGAAGGACTGTCCCAGTGAACACAGGCCTTCATAGACGAGGCTGGGAACCATCCCTGGGTACCAGGGTCACTGCTTCATCCCTGGCTTCCTGAGACCATGGTGTAAGTGGCAGAACTCTCTGCTGACTTGCAAATGGTCCCTGTTCCCTCTCCTACGGCTCTCAGCCGCTTTGGGGAAGGAGAGGTTTGTCAGTTACAGATCTACCCCTTGCCAAACCCACTCTGCCATCTCCAGGGGCAATAGAAGCAGGATGTGGCATCAGACACACTCGCTCTTACCCATCTCCCGGTCAGCTGGGTCTCCTACTGAGAGAACACCTGGTAGCTGAAGTCCTCAGTCTGGATCCGAAGATTGTATTTCTGCCTTACTCTCTGGTAACGCAAGATCAGAAGGGTTGCGGCCCCTGCCGTCACCATAAGCGCAGCTGCCACAAGGAGAATGATGTAACCGGTCCCCAGGACTGGCTTTGTGCATGCCTGTGCACCTGTGGGTGAGATAGAGAGGTGCCAGGGTCAGGGGAATCATGTGTCTGTGGTTGGCGCCTGGCCCAGAAACTGTGAAGCAAAAGATGTGCTTAGATTGTGTGTGTGTGTGTGTTGCACACACATGCATGCAGGGGATCTGAGGTGTTCAATCACTATTTCTGAGCAGCTTGCTTGGAATTTGGTTTGAGGCCCTCAAGGCAAAGGCCTGTGTGTACCTGTGGGTCAGCAAGGGAGGCAGCCCCCCCCCCAATCCAATGAGAGCAGTCCAGCCTGCAAGTGTGCAGGGCCAAGCTTCTATCCAGAGGTAGAGCTCTGTGGTCCCTTCATAACTGGATCATAACTGGAGAGCCAGCCAACTCCTCATGGGGAGACACTGGGTGGGAGAGAGAGTGGAGGGTTACCACCCACATCAGAGACCAGGGCTTGCCCCAGGTCAGAGTAACAGTCAAAGTCTGGGAGAATGAAGACCCCAGAGAATGGAGGGGAAAAAGTCTTTTAGTCGTTGTTTGCACACCATGATCATAGCAGCGTTGCTCATAGTGAGTGAAACATGGCCCCAGCATCCTTCAGTATATGAATGGACGGGCCAGCTGTGACCAGGACACACAATGGAGTCGTTTGTTTGATTTTTGCGTGTTCGGCTGGTTTTTGAGATAACAGTCTTACACTGTAGCACGGCTTGGCCTGGAATATCATTGTATAATATCAGTCTCAGCAATCCTCCTGCCTCCATCTTCCGTGTGGTAAGGCTATAGGCAAGAGCCCCACTATGTCCAGTTTATACGATGGAATATTATCAATCCACCAAAAGGAACAGAGCGCTGATGTCACACCGCCATGTAGGAGACTGTGTGTAAGGGAGTCACAGAGGGACCATGGTTAGTGACACCCATTCATAAGAACTCTCTAGAACAGGCAAAGCAGAGACAGACAGACGGCTGTCAGTCCTGGAGCCTAGGGAAGAGGCTGTGGGGGCAGGATGGATGCTCTCATACTGTCAGAGCTTCGAGAGATGGCTCAGAAGGAAAGAGCCCTTGCTGGAAAAACATAGGAACCTGGATTCGATTTCTCAGAACCCACATAAAGGCTACAGACCTGTACTCCTAGTGCTGTAGGGATGGAGGCAGGAGGATGGCTGGGACTGGCTGCCCTTAAAGCTCTAGGAGCAGTGAGTGACCTTGCCTCAAGAGGCTAAGGTTGAGAATGACTGACCTCATCTGGAGACACACACATGTCTCACATTGTAGGAGAAAAAAAGATTCAAGCCGCCAGCCAGCCCCTGGCCTGCCCTCTAGTCGCCTGGCCCCATAAATGCTTTTGTTTGAGTGCGACACGTTATCAAGCTCATCAATAACAGAGACCACGGAGGGACTCCAGCTATGCTCACCCCACCCCACCCCCTCCACCTTTAGTATACCTGAACGGTCTGGTTAGGAAAGAGCCTGGGTAGCCTGTAGCCCTCAAGTCCCATTTCCCTTCCCCATGGGACTTCTGGGCCCCACCGTGGATACTGCACTGTCTTCTAGGAGGTGATCTGGGGTTGTTGCTGTCAGCACAGTTGTCCCACGGTAGTCCTGAGGTTCCCTTTGGGACACTTAGACAAAGAGCTTCAACAAGATAGCATTGTTGTCTGGACATGCTGCAGTGGGGTACCACCACCCCCTAGCCTCAATTGTGTAACTTTCCCAGGAATGTGGGTTTCCTCTCCCTTCCCCCACCTGGCTAGTCATCTTCCTAGGGACACAGAATAGCTGGCCCTAGGCATCCTCCAGAGGCCTCCAGGAAGAGGGTCTTCCCAGCACCGTCAGGGTATGCAAGTTGATTATGTTAAGGCAGAGGCAGGAAACTGGCTCTGTTGGCACTGGAGAACAGACTGTGACAGCCAAGACTGTCAATCTTTGAGAACAATGAGCCCCTGTCCTGATGCTGCCTATCCAGTTGGATCCTAATCACCACCACCAAGGTGACTAACTCAGCATGGTTCAGGGTAGCATCTGCAGGCCAGGCTGTCCCCTGACTGGGTCCAAAGCAGGTAAACCTGAAACGGAGAGCAGGATCGCACAAATGCTTGTACAATTTGACACAGTGAGTGTGTCCCCTGGCATGGGGCCTCTGTCCGTTCACATGAGGCTCCAGACAATGTGACCTGTGTGGGTCCCTGCAGTCAGACCCTGTCTGTCCATGAAACAGGGAGAAGTTTTATAAGTGCAGAGACACGGGGCATATAGAACACTCCTAACTACTGAGTGGAAAGTGAAGACAGCCAGCGAGCCCCCAGCACACACATGACCAACCCATACTGGCCCACCCACATGCTACATATGCAGTTCTCAAACAATAGAGACAACCTCTCCACACACACAGTATATGCACGGCCCCGACATAGCAGAAGCCAGCCCTCCTGGAACACATATGACCATGCAGAATAGAAGCAAGCCCTCCTGGTACTGGGAATCCCAACTCAGATAGTCAAGAAGTGCCCACTGGCCTTGGTAACTGTCCCAGACATTTGCACACACACTGTCAATCTCACACTACCCATGTCTTTGCCCAGTGATGTGAAATAAGCAGGTTAAAGAGTCGATTACCGAAGCAATGGCCACAGGAGACTCCCAAACTGGCTTCAAAGTGTGCAGCACATATTCAAGGCGGCTCTGTTTCCCTACAATCACTGACACATGAGACATGTGTGGAAATTTGTCCCCCATGAAAAGATACATTAAAGCTCAAATCTATGAACTTCAGGACTCATCTGGAGACAGGGCCACTGCAGAGAGGACTAGTGAAGATGCAGCCACACTGGAGGGGCTGAGGCCTCACACAGTAGGACTAGTTTTCTTATAAGTTTGCTGCAATGAGATGTGGCTATGGGCTGGGGAACCCAAAGATGGGCCACGGCCTGTGGAACTTGGAAAAGGCTGGATGGATGCTTGGGAGCAGGTTTCAGAGGTTAGCAGGGCCTGGCCACACCCACATCTCAGGCTTCTGGTTCTCAGAACTGTGAAAGAATACAACTCTGTGGTCCTACTGTGGTCCTATGGTAGCAAGTCCATTGTGTTTTGTCACCACAGCTCAGGCTACTTATGTACTTTTAGGCATATGGTGGAGTGGGGAGGAGGAGGAGGAGGAGGAGGAGGAGGAGGAGGAGGAGGAGGAGGAAAAAGAAGTGGAGGAGGAAAAAGAAGAGGAGGAGGGAAAAGAAGAAGAAGAGGAGGAGGGAAAAGAAGGAGTATGAAGAGGAGGAGTATGAAGAGGAGGAGTATGAAGAAAAAGAGGAGGAAGGGGAAGAGGAAGGGGAAGGGAAGGGGAAGAGGAAGGGGAAGAGGAAGGGGAAGAGGAAGGGGAAGAGGAAGGGGAAGAGGAAGGGGAAGAGGA
>NW_021604628.1:2119562-2149086 GCF_004785775.1 Grammomys surdaster | reverse complement strand
CGTACCCAAAGCACACAGATTCCCTACTTATTCCCAATAATTAGATCATATAGAGGGAGGAAATATGTTTAGAAATTTGATCCTGAAAATACATTAAGATAGTCTTCTGATAGGTATTTATTCTCAGGGCAACTGAAGGTCTTCTTTGTTCCTCTTCTGAATTCAAGAGCTTTTTCATGTAGATGTGAAATTACACATGTGTGCACACACAAGTGCATGCACATGCACACACATGTATACACACACACACACACACACACACAAACACACACACACACTGCAGCTGTCTGTTCACAGCCTGGGTCCTTTCTCTTTGCGTCCACTTGTCAGGTTTACTCAGGGTCAAAGACCTTCTCAGCATCCTTGGACTTCCCTCACAGCATCCTTACAACTCAATGCTCTGGACTTCTGGGAGCTAAAATTCTTCCCCACAGCATGGTCACAGAAGTCAATTCACCTCTCAGGGTGGCTACGAGGGACAAATTCTGTCCTCTAATCCCATACGAGTACCAGAAGAGTCTTGAAGAAAATTTTAGCCACTGCTCTGAGTCTTTTAGGAAAAAACAATCTTTAAAGCCCCATACTTCAAACAGGCACTTTGCAAGCTGGGCTGGGATAGTTCCCTTGCCATTGAAACCCAGAGGACTCACCTTCAGATCGGTGGAGGGGCCCCCAGGTCATCTGGTGCAAGGCTTCACTGCTTCTCAGCAACCGGAAGTCATTGCAGCTCTGTTTTGCAAAGAGAAACCTCGCATTAAGTCTCATGGTTCTTTCAGGGCGTGAATGTCCCGTCTTGGGTTTTCCCCATCTGACCCTGATTGTTTGGTTCTCTAGAACAGGGTGTTGAGCCATTATGTGAGTGAGTCTGCATGTGAGAGCAGGGGAGCCTACCAGTGGATTCTGGTGGGACACCGCCTGTCTTAGGGTTTCTATTGCTGTGACAAAACACCAGGGGCAAATACAGTTTGCGGAGAAAAGAGTTTATCTGCTTGATGTATCTTGGGTCACAGTCTATTGAGAGAAGCCAAGACTGGGAGCAGGAGTTGAAGCTGAGGCCATGGAGGGATGCTGCTTATTGGCTTGTTCCCAGAGGGTTGCTCAGCCTGCTTTCTTAGGCAGTCTGGACCGCATGCCCAGGGGTGCACTGGCCGCGATGGGCTGGGCCCTCCCACATCCATCATTAATCAAGCAAATGCCCTACAGAGTAGCGTACACACAGTCAGATGCGGGCATTGCCTTCTAAATAACTCTAGCTTGTGTCGACTTGACGTAAACAAACCAGGGCACCACCTAAAGCAGGAGAGGCGCATAGTGGGTACACACAGAGGGAAGACGGCGAAAATAAGAGCCTCGGAACCTTCCCCAGGTCCATGCCTTAACCACACAACCCAGAGTTCCTTTTGTGTCTTCCAAGGGCTCAGCCAGGCCTTTAAATTCACCGCCTGGCTCCTTGGTATGGTGCAGTCTTCTTCCTGGATACCCAGCACACGCCACAGTCTTCCAAGAAAAAGTTGGCATCTTAACCCCAGTTTTCTAACCCTGACCGTCTTAGTTAGGGTTCCTATTGCTGCAATGAAACGCCATGACCAAAAGCAACTTGAAAAGGAAAGGGTTTATTTGGCTTACATACCCAGAGTCATGGTTCACTGAGGGAAGCCAAAGCGGGAACTGAAAGTAATCAGGAACCTGGAGCCAGGAGTTGATTCAGAGGCCGCAGAGGAGCACAGCTTACCAACTTGCTCCTCTAGGCTTCATCAGCCTGCATTCTTATAGAACCCAGGACTGCCTGCCTAGGCACAGCACTGCCCACAGTGGGCTGGGCCCTCCCCCATCCATCACTAATTAAGAAAATGCCCTTCAGGCTTGCCTACAGCCTGGTCCCTCGGAGGCATATTCTCACTGAGGTTCCCTCGTCTCAAATTACTCTAGCCTGTGTTAAGTTTACACAAGACTGGCCAGTTGACCTCATTTGAGCAGACTGAGATGAACTCTAACCCCCCGGAGGTGAGACCTACAAGAGGGATCTGGGCACATAAAAAGTCACGGAATGGCAAGACCATGGCACTCTGCTGCGCAGCTCGGGACCCAGCCTGCTAATGCTGTGGGTTCCTGGCTCACCCGCTAGTGTATTTCTAATACTTTAATGACCTAGTTGTAGCAGCTTTGGAAAGGAACGGGAAGCCCCACTCTAAAGGAAGTGGGTGGGGGGTGAGCGTGGTCAAGGTCAGGCTGCAAAGACCTGAGAGGCAGCTGTGGCCCCTCCCTGCAGAGACAATATTGCTAGAACCGCTAGCCCTGTGCTTCTGAGGACTCTATGGCTCCAGGCACAAACTGGAGCTTGCCCCACAGTGAGTGTCCCGGGGAGTCAGCTGTGCCAGCAGGAGGAGCCACTGTGTGAGAGTGCAGGATGGTAGGATTATCTGGCTCTGTGTCTCTTAGCCATACCCCCTTAATATGTGCGCTCGCGGACACACACACACACACACACACACACACACATACACATATGCCTGGAAAGACCTCAGAGTCCACATCTGTCACCACCAGAGATGGGTACAGTAGCAAGTATGTCTCCCAAAGGAGGAACACATATAGTCTGGATGAAGAAGCAAGTTATTCATAAGCGCCATGTAAATGCTGCACACAAGGAGAGAAAAGGCTGCTGTGGAGGCTGAGAGCTGCTGATGTACTATCCATTTCACCAAAATGATAGTTGGTTAACGTAATGTTTCACACATAAGCTTCAGTGTCATCGAGGGGGACGTTACCACAGCTGACTGGGGTGGGGGTGACAGGACTGGTTAGTTTTGTTGTTAAGTTGACACACCTGGGAAGAGAGACCCTCAACTGAAGGCTCGCCTTGATTGGATTGGCCTGTGGGCACATCTGTGGGACAGTTTCTTCATTGCTATTTAACGTAGAAAGGCCCAGCCCACTATGGGCGGTGCCACTCCTAGGTCTGAGCAAGGTGGGGCAGCAAGGCAGTAAGGAACAATCCCCTACCTTTATTCGAGCCCCTGAGTTGGCTTCTTTTGATAATGAGTTATTACCTATAAATTACTAATCTTTTCCTCCCCAAGTTCCTATTGGTTACAAATTTTATCACAACAATAGAAAGCAAACTAGAACAGAAAGCTCAGGCTGAAAGAGGTCTGAAGGGAAGAAGGGACAAGAGAGGGTAATGGGGTGTGTGTGTCTATATGTATGTATGTGTGCATATATGCACGTAGTATGTATATGTGCATATATGTTTGTATATATGTATGTATATTTGTATATACATGTATATATGTATGTATATATGTATGTATATATGAATATGTGCATGTATGTTTATATATATATGTATGTGTGCATGTATGTTTGTATATATGTATATATATAATGTGTGCATGTATGTTTGTATATGTGTATATGTATGTATGTGCATGTGTGTATGTATGCTTGTGCATATATGTATATATGTATGTGTATATATGTGTTTTATGTATGTATATGTATGTGTGTGAATGTATGTAAATGTATATGTGCATGTGCATACACATGTATGTGTGTGTGGCATGTGTATGTGCAGTATGTGTGTGTGTGTATGTGTGATGCAAGCAGAAAACTGGACCGTGGGAGAGGAAGGGGAGATGGGGCAAATAAGAACAAAACATAACAATAACATAAGCCATGACACTCTTTGCGTGCTAACCAAACGGTTAACAACAGAATCCCAGGAAGAACATGTTTGGCCTGAATCAACACACCCAAAACATGCCACTCCCTGTCCTGGGCCCTCCCTCTAAGCTACATGCTTCTGAGCATGCGCCCTCATCCCCCCATTCCCCACCCCCTACCCCCACCCCGTGTTCTCCCGCGTGGTGCCCGCTCCTCTACCAAGCAGAAAAGCCCCTCCCCTCGGAAGCAGAAGGAGGAGCCAGCGCTTACTATCCTGCATGAGTTCCTGGGGTTCTCCATGCACACTCTCAGCTTGCAGTGCAGGTAGACAATGGAGTTGTTGATAAAGGAGAAGATTCTCAGCTTGAACTGGGCCTTGCTGGAATTGCCGTTCTGGATCACGCTGGTGTAGGTATTGGGAACAGGGCAGCTGAGGGAAGAAACATGGTGCCCTAAGTTGGTTGTTCTGGCTGCCGCTCAGGCACCATTCTTGTGAACATCTCCCTCTCAGAGGGATCCTATAACCTCCGTGGAAGTCTCTCGGGCTGCTGCCTCATCTAGCCCCAAACCCAGACCACTCAAGAGTTTGCCTGCAAATTCCAAGGGGTCCAAATAGACAATGGGGCTGGTCAAGGGGGCGTGGCCTCTACCTGTTGTTGATGAAGCCAAAGGTGACAGGATCCCTGGCGTTGCTGGAGGGGGTGGCCCAGCACTCAGTCAGCACGACCTTCAGACTGCTCTTCTGCCTGTGAAGCCCCACCTCAATCTTGATCTCGTCGCTAGCGGCTACGCTATAATTCTGAGGTATGGGAGAATCGCCAATGAACAGCTGCATTTCCGTGACAAAATTTCCGGTACCGTGGAGGTCTTCGATGATGGTGTAGACCCTGCAGGGGAGAGGCTCTGAGAAACCTGGTCTGTGCAGTCCTTTCTCCCAGTTCCTCCCCACCAAAGGTGTGCCTTCTGGGGAGGCACAAAAGTCAAGGAAGACCCTCAGGTGACAAGAGGCGATGCATGCACAGCTGGCTGTGGCAAGGAGCCTACTCCTCTCTGTGTAAGAGGTTGCCCTGGAGACAGGGTGGCCATGATGGAGGTTGTGGGTCTGAGGAGCTGGAGGCTGTTGCCTAGAAGCTGTTCCTCCTAGCTGATTGGCCACAGAGAGGATATTTGGTCTTCTCTAATTAATCCTACAAAGGACTGGGGACAGAAAATGGGGGAAGCTGGCAGTTAGCACAAGTCCTGTCGACTTTGTGTAATCAGACTCAAGAAAGCCCTCGGAGGTTTGGCAACCCGAAGAGCCTCCAAGCAGAGGTGCTAGAGGGATCCCAAACTGCGTGGAGGCCAGGCAGCCCCCACCCACTCACCCCCACTGTGGAGTGTAGCCCGAGGAAGTCAGAAGGTCATTCTGGAAGGCACAGTGGATGGGACTGAGGATCTGCAGATGGTGGATGATACCCTCTGGGGACAGGTCGTTCCTCAGCGTGGTCTTCACCACTGTGGTGGTCATGTTCTAAGCACAAACAGATGAGGTGTAAGTGATCTCCTGTGCCTGAGGGTGCCCCGGCCCCAAATGCAGCTAGATTCCAGGGACCGTAAGGTTATCCCCAGAAATGTAGAAATCCTGACAAATGTCCCCTGATGTCACCTGCTAGAGATGTTCATGTTAGGGCATTGTCTCTACCATTATCTAGCTTCTATCTTACACGCCAAAAGGAGACTGGCCTACCATATGTACATACATATACAGCACCATATGTCCTGGATCAACCTGTATCTGACCATGTCATACCATATCTAATCAATGGTATTCCCTTTTCTCTCAGCATTTCCCAAACCCAGCTGGATTGAGCTGTCAAATTAGATATTTGCCTCTGAGAACAGAGGTGACCCCGACTCTCCATCTGCCAGCTCCTGCATCCATCCGGTCCCTGTGAAGAAGTGCTGACTCCCTGAGAACAGCCTGGCGTGCAGAGAGGCAGAGGGTACTTCAATTCATGCTACATCTCCTGGTCTTATGGTTGGCATCCTAGAGAATGTTCCTTAGACACGGGAGCTCATGAGGGGTTTCTGGGGCTGTGTTGGGCCCCTCACAGTGGCTGCCCATTTGTGGGTAACTAGGAGGTTTTAGGAAGTGGGGCTTTGGGGTGGAGGTGGGGCTCAATGGAGCATTTGGATCTTAGTATGTGCTGGTGTGCATTCTCTCTCTCTCTCTCTCTGTCTCTCTCTCTCTGTCTCTCTCTCTCTGTCTCTCTCTCTCTCTCTTTCCCTTCCTACTTCCCTCCTTCTTTCCCTTTTCTCTCCCCAATCTCTCCTGTCCTATCTCCCTCTTTTCTCCCTCTCTGTCTCCTCCCCACCCTTTCCTCCCTCCCCTCTCTCACTTCCTCTCTTTCTTCCTCCTCTTTCTCTCCCCCTTCTCTCTTCTCTTTCTCCCTTCTTTCCCTTTTCTCTCCTACTCCATCTCTCTTTCCTATCTCCTCTTTCTTTTCATATCTCCCCCTCTCCACCCCTTTTCCCCTCCCCCTCTCCTCTCTTCCCTTTCTTCTTCCTCTTCCTTTCTCTCTTCCCTCTCTGTCCCTCCCCCTTTCTACCTCCTCCATTTCTGGCCACCACGAGGTGAACAGCTTTGCCCCACTATGCTCCTCTGCCCAGAGCAACGGAGTCAACCAACCATGGACTGAAACCTCTGAGTGTGAGCTAAAATAAACCTTTTTAACCCTTAAGTTGATTTGCCTCAAGTATTTTGTCACAGTGACAGAAACCAGACTGCCACACATGTATGCTCATACGTGCCTATGCATAAGTGTGTACATGGGTGTACTCACACATGCGTAGACATACACACTCATGCACACACATGTTCCTACCTTTCCTACCTTGCCTTTCCATCCTACTTGGGCAGAGAGGACTCTCTAAACCCTGACCCCGGATAACCCCGGGCCTTTTGCACCAGAAGAATTCTGCAGTGCAGATCTTGCACCTACCTCAGGATTCCAGTGTGCCAACTGTGACAACGTGGGCCTGTCTGACTTTCTCTTCCAAGGTCTCTGGTTTAGAAGTCAGAGGCCCAGGAATGAAGAGCCCCCCTGGTCTCCCTACCAGGTGCAAACCCTCCCCATGCTGAAGTCCCTTTTGGTGGCTCACAGCCATGTGCACTCACGCTCTGTATGAGGGTTCCACACTGGCCCCAGCCTGCCACCAGGAACACGTGTGTGCTGTTGCTTCTGCTCACGTTGCAGGATGGCTCTCCCAGGTACAGGGAGGCCTCGGGTATGGCCTCCTGCTGCAGAAAGTGCTTCTGGATGGTGATGACCACCACCTCGATCTCACAGGACACACTAACGGCGTCCGTCAGGTTTAGCCGTAGGGGTGGGTCCTGGGGTGTGGAGCTAGCATCTGGCACAGGGACACCCCTAGTTCCTGCTGGGGTAGGGGACCACTCTGAGCCTGGGGTCTGGGCCATGTTGCCAGAAGAGCCACCTGCAGGGTCCAAGGAGACAAAGGCTCAGGATGAGGCTGTTTGGGGCTTTCAGGGACAGAGTAGACATCTGTGCTGTAAGGCAGTCATACCCAGGAGCTGACGGCTCCACCCACAATGCCCCCCCCATACACTTAGTACAGAGTGGGTTACTCGGCTTTCTTTGGGCCTCAAGTGCCATGGATGTGCTAGGCATGACTGAGCAGATAACCTGCCCCAGAGTCTCTGGGACCTATCTCTAAGTAGAGTCCCAAGGTGTCCCCTCGGGAGCTGCACCCCTTGTTCCTGCTCTGGATTCCTTCTTGCCCCCAAACTCACACCTTTGTAGCATCCATCGAACCTGGAAAAAATCTCCAATGTAGACAGCACCCACATTCCTGGGCAGCGTGTCTCCCTCTACCTCTCATTCCTGCAGGCCCCCATGTTTCAGCCAGTCTTGATTGCATGCTTGTATCCACACTGGCAGGTCCCTGATGGCCAGCTCCAACATGACGTGACCTTCTCTGTACTCTACTTCCCCCAAGCAAAGCAGGTCCCCTGTCCCAGACACTGTTTACTTACACAGGTGGTTGTCTCCCTCCCCTGCACACATATGAAAGAAGAGAGAGGGCCAGGCACACACACACACACACACATACATACACATATACACACATGCACACATATACGCTACACACACATACACATATACACACATGTACACATACACATATACACACATGCACAATACACACATGCACAATACAACCTACACATACACACAAGCAGTACATGCACACACATACATGCACACATATATACCTTACATGCACACACACACAATACACCACACCAAATACATACACAGTGCATACCTTACATGTATATGCATATATACCCTACATACATGGACATACAAATACACACACATAGGCACATATACACAGACCCTACACACATAAACACATGCACACATACATACTACACAGATACACACACAAGCAGTACATGCATACATACACCTTATATGCACACATATACAATATACCACACCAAATACAAACACAACACATACCTTACATATATATTTACCCTACATACATGGATATACAAATACACACACACACACACATATGCACATACACACAGTACATGCACACACACAATACACCACACCAAACACATATACAACACATACCCTACATGTATATGCCTATACTTCCTACCTGTATGGACTTGCAAATACACACACATGCATACACACGCACACACACACACACACACACATGTGTGTACATACACTTACAGAAAACTTGTCTAGGTCATTAAAAATAGGCTGACTTCCTTTGGACAAAGGCCCCTTTTTCTTAGAAATGAGCCTCCTTAGGAGAGATGATAAGACCATGTCCCAGAAAAGGCGTATGAGACTTACCATCACAGGATCTTCCAGAATATTCCACCTGTGAGTCAGGTCCTCCCCCATCACAGCCACATGTAAAGGACCCGAAGGTGTTCCTGCACGTCCCAGGGGCACAGTCATCCTCTCTCGTGTCACACTCATTGTAATCTGAAAAGCATTGAGAGAAGAGCGGAAGGAAGCCATGATGGACCAGCGAGTGGCTCTGAGGTGGGCAGTGCCGTCAGTTGCATGCACAGTCCTGCTGGGACATCGCAACTCAGGAGGCAAGGTGCAGTGTATCCAGACAACAGGCCACACGAGTGTGGCAGGCTCAGGGCGGTCCATGAGACTCTTCAGTGTGGGTGGGGGTTGCTGTGGGAGTGGGGAACCAGGGCTAGTCAGCTATGAGACAGGGAAGGGTTTCCTACAGAGCTGAACCCACTGCAGCCCACTGTTTGAACCAGGAGATGCACAGAACTGATCATACATTTCCTTCCGGTCTTTACAAAGCGGACTCCATTGCGTGGCTGTGACTCAGTGGTAGCACACTTACCTAGCAGGCACATGCATGTCCACATACACACTCTCACACATGTGCAGACACACATGTGCCTGCTCAGCACATAAACACATATATGTGTACTCACACGTGACATCCCACTGTAAATCAGCATATGGCCTCCCAGCCCCTTCCACCTCAACAAACTCATTCATAGGTGACAACAGCCCATGGTGTGGAAGGAATTCAGCATACCCCTTAGCCCAGACTATCGGTCATTTCCAATTACTTGGCTTTGGAAGACACTCTGAAGATGACTATCCTTGCATTGACTATGGTCTGAACTGAGGTCCCTTCTCTTAGGATAAAGTCCCAGAATGCACTGTCAAGCCAATGAGGGGGATGCTGTGGACCACTGACACCTATCACTGCCTTGGTTTCCAAAGAAAATGAAGGAATCCTATCCCATCAGCCCACTCAGCAGACTCCACGCGCCAGCTAGCTCGCCATACTTTGTTAGGATCCACATTACTCTCAGAGAGAATCTGGGAGCTGGGTTGTTTTAACTCAGTTTTGTTTATACTATGTTATCCTTTCGCAATCTGGACAAAGGGTGCCGTGTCCTCAGTGATCTTGTGACTTGTCAGTGACTTGTACTGCTTTAGGGTTTTGTCTGTTAGTGTCCTGTGCACACTGGGCTGTCAGGCTGGGTATTTATCCTCTTTGTGTGGTCTCACTCTGCACTCTAACTCTTTTACTACTTTGTTGGGGAAGTTTTCTTCTACCATTTCTATAATAGTGACTTTACTCCACTTGATAGGAGGATTGATATTTTTAGGTGACTTAAGTATTGTAGTCATTTCCTGTGAGTTTACTGAGGGAAAAAAAAGAATCTTCATTTAGAGTCTTCAAAGAAGCAGAAGCAGAAGGAGGAGGAGGAGGAGGAGGAGGAGGAGGAGGAGGAGGAGGAGAAGGAGAAGAGGAGGAGAAGGAGAAGAGGAGGAGGAAGAGGAGGAGGAGGAGGAGAAAGAGAAGGAGAAGGGGAAGAGGAGGAGGAGGGGGAGAAAGAGAAAGAGAAGGGGAGGAAGAAGATGAAGAAGAGGAGGAAGAAGAAGAGGAAGAAGATGAAGATGAAGAGGATGAGGAAGAGGAGAAAGAAGAAGAAAAAGAAGAAAAAAGAGGAGGAAGAAGAGGAAGAAGGAAAAGATGATGAAGAGGAGGAGGAAGAGGAAGAAGAAAAAGATGATGAAGATGAAGAGGAGGAGGAGGAAGAGGTAGAAGAGAAAGAAGGGGAAGAGGAAGAGGTGGAAGAGAAAGAAGAAGGAGAAGGAGGAAGAAAAGGAGGAGGAGGAGGAGGAGAAAAAGGAGGAGAAGAAGACAATGACTATCTAGGCCAGGTATGGTGGCACACACTTTTAACCCGAGCACTTTGGAGGCAGAGGCAGGTAGATCTCTGTGAATGTGAGGGCAACCTGGTCTACAGAGTGAGTTCCAGGCCAACCAAAGCTATATAGTGAGACCCTGACTCAATAAAATATATGAGCCAATTGAAATTTTTCTTTACATCTGAGGAGGGAAGAGTCTAAACTGCCCGTCTCTCCCTGCTTTCTTCACCGGTACTTTTGCTAGGATCTTTGTGGACTCTTCCTGGGTAGTCTGACTGCCCAGAATGACCCATTTTTCCTCAGCCCATCAAAGTCCCTGGGAGAGGGCAGGGAAGGGACATCCCTGAAACTTTTAGAAGGTTCAACCCTTTGATTTTTAACACTAATATCATGGTAGTAGTAAGAAAGACAAAGAAGCCACTCCATGCTTCAGACCACTCCTGGGAATTCCCACGAGGAGGCTCAGAGTACATCTTCCTAACGAAGAGCCATACAACTGACTTGGACTGGGGCAGAGCAGTGTCAAGCACAGCCCCGGCATACCTTGTATAAAGGTTTTGCCTCTGACGGCCTCCAGCATCGATGAGTTCTGTAGGGCAGCAAGGAAGCCGGCTGACACCTCCCTGACATCCAGGTCTGCTGTCATTAGCAAATTAAACTCCACCACGACGCTGCCATTTGTGATGTTGATGATGTCCACACGGATCCTGCCCGCATCCATGTGCCGACGAAACGTGGCTGGCAGGGAGTCCCGCACCTTAGAGAAACAGGCTGTGTGAGAAGGGTGGTCTGCTGAGGTCACAGGCCATTTGTCCTAAGAATAGATACCCTTGGTATGCTGTCTGGCAGGCTTGTGACAAGAAGGAAGGTCCATGTCTCAAATCAAGTCTTGATCCTTGCAGCCCAGCCCAAAATGCCTGTAGGTATTGACAATGCTCAGAGGAGCCTTCTCTCCCTACAAGCAGCCAACAGCTGCAGACAGCTGCCTTTGAGGTAAACAGGGGGCAATGCCAGCAGAACCCCATCCATATAGGCCTGTAACACAGAAGCTCACAACGGCAGTTAACAGTCACCCGCTCTTAGCTCAGAGGTAGAGAGAGCGGGAGGTTGAGGAGTCCTGAAGAAGACCACCTCCTCCCTTTATTTTTCTAGAACGTTTCTTTGCCTCTAATGCTTCAGGACAAATCCCTACCCCCACCTCCACCCCTCTCCTTCCTCTCCACCTGTTCCCAGGCTACTTCTGAGTGAGTTTCTCTAGCAGCCAGCCCTATCAGGACACACGCACAGTTCCTGCCTCCGAAAGGCTTGCTTTTCTCCTCTGTGTTTTAGAGCAGAGTCACGTGACACAGGCTGCATCATTCTGATCCCGCCCAACAGAGTTAAAAGACACATGGACTTATAATGAGTCAGCAGTCCATGTGATTCAAAGTACCCTGGAAAGAGCGCCTCCAGGGACTGTCAGAGAAACCCATGAGGGTTAGTGTCCCATGGCATGAGCTCCTGTCCTCTCTTTTCCTTCTTTGGGACACCCAAGGCAGAGAACCCCATTATCCCCCCATCAGAGGCTAGGTATCACCACCCCCCATCCCTGCCAACTTTGATTGGCTCAGTCAGACAGCCACTATGTTTATCTCGGGGACTCCTGCTTCTCAACTTCCTCCCCTGATTTCCTTAGACAGATCTGCCAGTGTATTGGGTTACCACTGAAATGTCACCATTCAGAGAAATCTCCAGGCAAAACTCTAGATCCCTGCTAGCAAATGATGAGGCATTAGCCCACCACCTCCAGAGCTGGGCTTGGTATCTTGTATGTGTATATGGTACGCAATTGTTTTATATCCTGAGAGACTAGACGGGTAAAGCAGCTGTGTTCAAAAATGGGCCAAGGAGGAAATGGTTTTAAAGGGAAAGGCTAATCTAGAAACTTGGGATGGAACTGGAGTTGTTGTAGCCAGCCATCAAAGTGGGAAGGGGCTCACCATCTGTTATTGATGTGATATACAACCACCATTTGCTAAAGAGAGGTGATGCATGTTATCCGTCACCTCTGAGGACTCTTGGATCCAGGCGCTTGGGAGAGTTGAGAAATCCAGGATCAGGAAAGCAGGGCCTCAGAGCCTCTGGAGCCAGACTGGCATAGCTCCTGAGTCTGCATGGTCCACTCGGCCAGAGAGTAGCACCCAGTGGCTTCTCTCATTAATACCAGCGTGTTAATCACAACCAACACTAGGTGGCACTGTTCAGCCCTCCCGTTAAAACTCCCTGGCTAGGTTGAAATTTCCACCAGATAAATAATATCACTGCGTTATAAGTGCTTTGTCTATACTTTTAAAAAGTTATGCAATCTAGGGCTGGGGTTGGGGGCGGGGCTGAGGGAGAAGTAACTTGGAACTGGTACGGGGTTTTCCACTGAGGGTAATTAAACATTCTGAAATCAGGTGGTGGTGGTAGCTGCAGATATTTGCAAACAATATAAACCACCGGATTTTTACACTCAAGACTGTCATGCTATCTGAAATGGAGCTCCACTTTTAAATATTCATTTGTGTGTGTGTGTGTGTGTGTGTGTGTGTGTGTGCGCGTGCGCATGCCCACATGCATTCAGTGCATACATATTACCAGGGGCTGAACCTAGGGTCTGGTGAATTCTAGGTAAACATTGTAACACGCTTCTTGAGTTGCTGGAATTATGGGTCTGCACCAGCAAAACTCAGATTAAGCATTTTGTTGAATATAGATAGGGCTTTCTGCTCCACAGGAAGCAGGAAGCAAGATGCATGAGGGTATGGCTTCTGCCTCCAGGTAGGCCTCAGACAGACAGTACAGGATGCTCAAACCTGCTGGAGTCTGACCCAGCTTCCTCCAGAAACAGGTAAGGTCATCTACCAGACTCAGGGGGTCTTATTCCTAGCTGGAAGCATCTAGAATCCCCCTGCCTCCTTCCTTTGTTCCTGGGAAGTAGGACTGACCATGCTAACTCACCGTTCTGAAGAACAACTGTACGAACTCTCGATGCTCCCGGCTGCTGGCATTGCGGAAGGATTCCGAATACGCCATGCTGGTGATTCGGACTTGACCGGCAAGTTTCTGGGCCACTGCAGGATGTAGCATGCGTTAGGTCATAGATTGTCATTTCAGTGTCCCTGCTGGCTACAGGAGCATCAAAGCTGTCCTGGCTCCAAAGAAGGGATAGAGACTGCTTACTGCCCAAAGCCATGGACCACCAGGGTCCAAAGGATGTGAAACAGCAGGCAGCTGGTCTTCCCTGAGGCTTTACTGCAAGCCAGGCAGCTGGCTAGCAAACCAGGACAGTTTGAGAGGAAATGGGCACCAAGAGATAGTCAGGGCCACAGTGTAAACCAGACATACCTGGAGACCAAGCCTCTGCTCAGAGCCTATGCCTCACTGGGGGCCTTGTTCAGTCAGCTCCTTTCCTGCCCCGTGGTTGTACCTCTCTGTGGTCTAACGGTGGTCCCCACTTTGACCTGGCCTATTCTCTGTGAGTCTTTGCCCTTTGGGACATCTAGGAACCCATGGAACATGAACATAGTCTGGAATGTTCCCAGTTGAATCCTGGCTTCTGATACATCAGTCTTTACACATTCAGTCCCTTCTCTGAACGTCTGTGGCATGCCTGCTCCATGTAAGTGGTCTGGGACACCAAACGGGCATGACAACCTTTTCTCCCTGGTGACTTCAAGTACACCTCCTAAGAAAATCTCACTCAGTCCTAAGACAAACCGTAAAGCCATCCCGCTGATGAGCCTCAAACCCCATGTTCCTTGGGCGGGGGCACTGTTGTCATTGTACCAGAACCATGGTACAACTTAATGGAAGAGCCATAGCGGCAGCAACAGTAGGGACAGACGTGGGGCTCGTCTTAACAGCCACGTAGCCATGTGCAACCCCTTTCTTCTACAGTGAAGGAGATCTTCAGAGATCTCCTGGCTTTGTTCAGTCTCAAGGGCTTTTCCTGCCTGACCATCCTAACACCACCAAACTCCCTCTCCTCCAGACAGCCATGAGCTGTTTCTACCGCACCCCAATAGGTCATCTTAGGCATCACCCAAAGAATGTATCCCCGACCTCTAGACACAGCACCCGGTGTGTGGGAAACTCCTTGAGATATGAAGACCACCTACAGTATCACACACATAGGATAGTCATGTGCTGGGAAAACGGATGTCAAGAAGTAATGAAGAGGGAAAGGGTTTTTTTTTTTTTATCTGACCACCATCTGCTTCCAAAGTGAGCCAGGTGCTTCTGTGCTAAGGGAATGGACACCCAGTACCCCACAGTCGGGCTCTTCTCTGTTCAGCCTTCCATGCTCGTCTGTTTGTCCAGACGTCCTTACCTGTCCGCACTTTCAGCTGTGTTCTGGCACCTTCTTTTCCACACACCTTAGCCACAATCTCCACCAGGTACAAGGTTCCGGGTTCCAGCCCTGACAGTGTCACATTATTGTTCTGGGTCTCCATAGTCATGGCGGGGCCCCGAGGAGAGACCAACGTGAGGTAGAAGGCAGGGGCGAGGTGGATGTCTGCAGACCACTCGAGGGAGAAGCTGGTACCGGTCACATTAGAGACCGTGACCTTTCCAATGGGTCCAGGAACTGGGAAGTGGAACAATAAAACATTGACATGGACATCGATTCCCCCTACATTTAGGGACAGGAAAAGAGCTTCCAAAGACTCAAAGTTTAATACATAACAGTGGAGGGGGGAGGGGTGATGCCAGCCAGTAATGCAGACTGTCATGACCCCATCACAGAGACAGTACCCCTGTGCACAGGACCTTGTGGGACCCTTAGCTTAGCTTCTTAGCGGAAGCCCTGTGTTGTGACAACAGGAATTGGTTCCTGGGATATTTTGTACCAGGGGACAGTTCATACCTGACCCTGGGGTCCTAGGCTAACTCAAACCACTCCTCTTCAGCAGGTTCTGGCTAGCTCCTCTACAAGGTGGTCTAGCCTAACCCTTTGCAGGTGTCCCAATTGGCAGCCATTGGTATTGCTGGCTCAAGACTCCCTCTGACATGGAAGTCTCTGACTCCTGTAGGGACAATCCTGGCTCACAGGGTCCTGTAGCCCATGTTGTGCCTCAGAGGACACAAGGGCAGAGTTTACCCTTGACAGTGGCTCAGTTTGGGTGAAATCCACAGTAGACCCAGCATGGTAAGCTGACCAAGGGGGTAGGGGGTTACTATCAGCTAGATCTCATGAGCCTCAGCCCATATGCTGGTTGGAAGGGTCATTCATTCCGGGGTGTCCCCAAGACTTTGTGGCAAGTTAAACCCTTTGTGTATGATCTGGACCAGCTGGGGGTTGCAGCACAGATAGAGATAGCTGAAGTACACACGGGTGTATTGAAACGTCGGGGACTTCAGGGCTACATAACCGTTGGAGGTTCAGTGTGACTGGTGAGGATGAGGGAGAGGGTCCAGTGGGGTCAGCAGGAAAGCTGGGGGTTGGGAAACTGGGATGTTATAATGCGGGTGACGGATGAGGGTGCAGTGCTGCTAGGGATTATGGGATTGCTCCAGTACTGGATGGGATACATACTCCGTAAAGCTCCCTCTCCCTCCTACTCATCTTCTTCCTCAACTGTTGAAAGCCAAGGGCTCATAGGAAGTCAAAGGGTGAGAGCCATGGATGAAAGAGGAATCTCTTCTCTCTGACTAGACACGACACCTGCTGCCATAGAGGACCATATATATGTCTGAGCCCACATACGATCAAGATGAGAAAGCACAACCTACATTTCCAGCAAGTCTGACACCAGGGCTCACACAAGCCGAAGTTCCAACTGGGGTCCCTGTTCCCAGATGACTCACCACAGGCAGGGGGCTCTGGAGCCACAGTGGTTGGGGCCGACGGTGGGCCTGGGAAAGAGGAAGGTCGAGGGTCTTCATTCTGCAGTCTTGTGGAGTTCAGAGGTGTCTCCCAAGTGGGACTGGGATGCCACACAACATGGCCCGTGGGTCTAGCAGTCAGGAAGGATGGGTCTTTGGTGATGTACTCCTGTGACTCTCTAGTGGTGTGTAGTGGGGCATCTGAGGTCCCCCGAGGGGATTCATGGGTTGGTCCTAGAGCCCAGAAAACAGAGCTTGTCACCCCACTGGTACTTCCATGGCTCATGCCCAGGTTTGGGGTCATGTTGGGCATTTCCATACCTTGTCCTGTGCTATTCCTATCTTGCCTGACTGTGTTACCACCATCTCTCTTAGATGGAGGCCCTGGACTCCAGGCTTGGCCTTCTGCCGAGGTGCTCTTCGGATGCTTGGAACTTGGTGACAAGGTAAGGGTCTTTGGGCCAAAGGTTGTTATTCCCGTACTGACAGCTGGGGCTGTGACCTTCATTGTTACAGACAGTCCACCTCCTGTAGGGGTCACCATGTCACCTGCAAGATACAGCCATGTCAGATGCCAGAAACAGCCATCAGCATCTCCCCACAAGCAAGAGCCATCCCTAGAGAAAGACGTTGCAATGCAGAAAGATGCCCTCGACCCCTTGCGAGTCTGGAGAGATAACTTAGCAACCAAGAACACTTGCTTCTCTTCCAGATGACACAAGTTCAGTCCCCAGATTCAACAGGAAGGTCAAGATGCCCTATAACTCCGCCTCTAGGGAATTTGATGCCCTCTTTTGGCCTCTGCCGGTGACTGCATCAGTGTACTGTCATTCACAAAGCCAAGCATGCAGATGGGTGTACACAAAATGAATCTAAAAAAAAAAATGCTGGTCACAGTGGTGTGCACTTGTAATCCCAGCTCTGGGGAAGCAGAGGCAGGAGGATAGCTGGGGCTAAGGAATCAGCCAGGCTAACCTTCTCTGTGAGTTTCAGATCTCAGTGAGAGCCCTGTAGTGGTACCACGTTTAATCCTAACACAAGGTGTATGCTTCCTGAGGCAGGACATCTACGGTTGACATTTGACCTCCACAAGCACATGCATTTAAGTGTGAGACTAGAACACATGCACATATGCACATACAAGAGGGGAGGAGAAGAAAGAAGAGGAGGAGGAGAAGAAGGAGGAGGAGAAGAAGGAGGAGGAGAAGGAGAAGGAGACTGAGAAGAAGGAGGAGGAGGAGGAAGAAGAAGAAAAAAGGAGAAGAAGGAGGAGAAAAAGGAAGAGAAGAACAACAAGAAGAAGAACGAGGAGGAAGGGGAGAAGGAAGGAGAGGAGGCGAAAGGGAGGGAGGGAGAAAGGGAGGAAGAGAGGGAAGGAGGGAGGGAGACAGAGGAGGGGAACTCCTTTGCCCCAGCACGCTCCCAAGGCAGACATGACTAATCGATCAGAGCATCTGTAAGGGTAGACATAACTAATTGGATACAGAATCAGATATCTGCATGTAGCTGCCTTCTGCTTCTTAGCTCGAGCCCCTCCCCCACTAAAAGACTTGGAGAGTGGGTAAAGCTATGTCAGGACAAGGCTTCAGGAGGCCATCCCCACAACCCCAGAGGGCCCTCTTCTAGAAACTCAGTTTCTACAGTCTCTCCATCTTGAAGCCATTAAGAAAGGACTCCCCCACCTCCCTGCCCTGTTCTGGGGACATTTCGTGACTTCCTTGGGCTGGGGTATTTTGTTTACATGGATTCTTTATATATATGTATGTGTGTGTGTGTGTACATGTATGTGTATATATATATGTGTATATATACACACATATATATGTATATATATGTGTGTGTATATATATGTACTCAATTATATTTTACAGCTGCCTTGGGATTTGGATTTGTTCTTAGGTATATTTGTTGTCACATTGATTCCTTCTGAATAAACAAACAAACAAAACAAAACAAAAACCAGAAACACTAATGTAGCCCTTAGCACTATGCCTGGCAAAGCTGGCCCTTCCCACCCCAGATCTCAGAGCACTGCCAGGCATACACACCCTCGCAGACCCTGCCAACCCTGGAGGGGTTGGCATCCCTGACTGTGAGGCACTGGCATGTGTAGGAGCCTTCCAGGTTGATGCAGCGTGCACTTGGGTGACAGTCATGCTCCGAGCTGTGTGCACACTCATCCCAGTCTGTGGGGAGAAGGGGAAATGTCGGTGAGAAAGGAGCTAGACTGGTCAGGAAGCAAAAGGAGAGTGGATGAAATCTTTCTGCTCTTTCTACAGGGAACTGTTGGGCACTGATGGGCCTCCTGAGGCCCAAGTCTGTTAAACACTCAACGTGAAAATTCTCTCTTTGGCTTGCCCTGCATCGAGGCAAAATGAATTAATAACAGGGTTGATGAAGCAGACCCACAGGTGAGCAGCTGACTGACAGACATTGTAGTATGGTGCCTGACCACCAGACACAGGAATCTCCCCACCCCCACTACCCCCCACCCCTGCCCCATGGCCCCTAGTCTCCTTTTGCTCTGTGTGCCAGACCAGTGACCGCAAAAGGCAGTCCAGAGGGAATGACCCCACTTCAGGAGGAGCCTGTGGCCCCTGGCCCTTGCTTCTCATAGAGGAGCCCAGGATATGGTTTACATTTTTTATTTTATTTGACTTTCAGGTAAAGGGAAGACTGGCTCAAACTATTCCTGCCTGGTCAACTTGTAAGCTGGAGGCATACCCTGTTGCCCTACGAGATGTACCTTGCACAAGCGTCCCCTGCGGGTCAACCTGGAACACGGTGCTCGCAGACAGGAGTGGCAGCATGGGCTTCAGTGTGTCGACACCCACTAGAAAGTCAGGATCTTGCAGGGTGAGTCTAAGAGTCACCACCAGACTCCCTGCTTGCAGAGACACAATCTGCATCCTCAACCTCCCTTGTCTGTACAGGTCAGAAATGACTTGGGGGAAGGAGTTTTCCACCTAGCCGGGAGACACACACGGCTGCTCAGATGGCTGCTAGAGATGCTCCTCCCCCCTATCCCCCAGCCATGAGGTCCACCCAGATCTCCCTGGAACAGCCATGGAGACTTACAGCACCCTCCACAACCCAACCTCCAGGTACATGTAGACAGTCCACCCAACTGTCCTTAAAGGGAATGTGTGTGTGTGTGTGTGTGTGTGTGTGTGTGTGTGAAATAAAGAGCCAGTCAGCTTGATTGATGAGCTTACTGGCAGAGAGGGCCTACCAATAAAGTCCCATGACTTGTAGCTGTTTCCTCCTTACTGGGGAGACACCAATCTCTCCCCAGTCATCCCATGAGCAGTATGATTAGCTTAGGGGGACTAACAACCACTACCATCACTACCACAACAACAAAAAACTAGCTAGTTAAGAACCTTCAAGAGCTGCTCCTGGGAACCAGGCAAGGGTATCAGCTCTAATCCAATGTCATCCTGAACTGTATGATGTGCTCTAAGCCAGCTAAGGATGCAGAATGAGAATCTGTCTTTAAAAAAAAAAAAATAAAAAAAAAAAGAGCTGGTGTCCCTAGCAGCAGATATCAGGAGCAGCTCCCTAATAGTCTGACATCTCTGCATACTCTGCACATAGAAGACCCTAGATAGACTCTTTCCAGGGAGGTTGGTATGCAGAGTAAGTAGCCTGGGGACCTCAGGATGGTGGCTCCCTCCAGAGCAAAAGACAAGCCTTTCTACCATCAGCATAGAAACATAACCTCTTTTTCTGGAACGTGATTTAGGGTCTATAAGATCTGGACTCCTTAAGCCAGGGGTTGCTCAGCTGAGGAACGCCCCCCTTTGCAGACACACGGGTCTTCATACGTATTGCCCTGCATACTTTCTGGGAGGGGCAGGATGGGGAGCCAGCCTTATCTGATTCTCGGGCCACCTGCTTTGCTGACAGGCACTCTACCTCTGACCCAGGAACCTTGTCCTTTCTGACAACATCAGCAACACTATTATCAAGCTAGCCTATGATTTTTCCAAAAGGGTAAAATCCCAAGCCATGGACAGTTGCAGAAGGCAGCTTTCTCCCGAACCCAGAACCAATGTTAGCTAGTAAATACTGACTGTTCTCCAGGCCTAGTGCTAGCATTTCCTGCCAACCACAGCGGGCAACAGATGCTAAGACTGGTGGCAGAGACTTGCTCAGGAAGCTACTATGAAGCCACACAGGATAAGAGCATCCTAAGGCCGAGGTTTGTACAGTAAGTCCAGCCATATGAGCAAGGTGCTAATTTGATGGAGGATTGCTATCCCATGAGGGGCTATGTTGGTGGGTGTGACCTCCTCAGGCTGTTATGGAGATATGACTTTGCCCAGTCACAGAGAAGAGCCAGATTGATGTACACATGTATCTGTACATGTGTATGTACATGTGCCTGAGTGGGTATATATGTGCACATGTGAACATGTGTATCATGTGTGTCTACATGTGTACACATGTCAATGCGTGTGTGAATGCATATATGTGTATGTGTCATTCACGTGTGCATATGCATATGTGTGCATCCTTGTTCCGAGTACTTGAGGGGCAGGCCAGTGGTCTGCCCTCCTGCTACCTCGTGAAACAGCTGTCGAGAAAAGTTCCAGAACTCCCCACTGCTGCAGTTGAGAATCTGCTCTGTCAGGTTACGGTTCATGATCCGTATGTTGACTTGGAAAACCCGGGCATCTGAGACAGAAGTGACACAAATTAGCCAAAACCCTGGGAAGGGAAGTCACGTGCTGGGGTCAAGGTTTATCTAGGTGGCAGAACACTCAGCTAGCATGCGTATAGTCCTGGGCTCTCCAAAACAGTAATGGGATTTTCTGCCTTAAAGCCTCTTCTTTTATTGGTATACCTTTTGAAGAAAATAAATCGAGACATCAATCTTAGACCAAGGTGGTCAAACTGGAGAAATCTATACAAGGAATGGTAACATTGACACTTGTTCTGTAATAAAAGAATCAATCTAAGTCAGATGCATACTCTCAGCTGGGACAGGGACACTGAGTCACCAGACTTGTAGGAGCTGGTTTTCAGGTTGTTCATGTGCAGTCCCAAGGCTTCTCCAGCTGTTCTTTCCTGGGGTGGGAGAATGTGGGGAGACAGAGCCTGGCTAGGTCCTCATTTTCAACCACTACCTAAACCCCTACATTAGAGTCTGCTGGTCCCAGTCTGCCAAGACACGCGCCGTTTCAGCATAGAAAACACCACCACTTTGTACCAGGGAAACTGGTAGAACTGGTCCCCTGCCACGAGGTCACCTCTCCTCAAGATGTTGAGAGCCCCTGTTTCTTTTATGAGAGTAAACCCAGTGTGCACAGGTACTTGGGTGAGCTACACTACAGACTGTCACAGTCTCTAACTGTTGACAGTTAGCCACAGATTGACTCCAGGCTGGCATGGAGAGCCCTGGGCCCAAGGCTTCAGGGAGGCTCTTGTTTCCAGGGAGGTATTCCTTCCAGGGGACGCCTGGAATCAGCTCCCCACATGCTGTATGTCCCGCACCCAGTCCTGTGATAAGCTTAAGTCACTGCTGGAAAAGAGCAGATTCTAGTGTGACAATGAGTCTGACCCCAGTCTGCAGCTACCATCTGTACTAGGGGAGGGACAGACCCGAGAGCCTAGGACCTCAAGGTTGCAGGAGCCTAGGACCTCCTCTTTCCACACCACAGCCTGAGCACTAAAGAAGCCACCTCATTGCCTTGCCTCATCTGGTAATGTCTGTAGGTCACCATGACCTGGCAGAGCCAGGCAGGCAACCTATAAAGACTGGATGTCCGCATCAGCTGCCACCCAGTGCCAGAGGTCTGAGCATATACATGTGCCCTGTAGGTTTGGAAGAAATCTGTCCCTACTGGCACAGGCAGTGTGGGTGCTATGAGCCACAGGAAATAGGTTGTGCTTCCGTTTCATCAAGACACCACTGAGCTGCCCAGCCCTGATAGCAGAAGGCTATTCAGATGTAGGAGTCTGCGTGGCACACCTTGATCTGTGGGTACCTCCTCTACCTGACAACATTCATGTAAGCCCTATTATTAGAAAGCAGGTCTCCACAGAGCTTGTAGGTCAACAAACAAGGAGCTACCGTGTGTAAGCACCATGAAGCACTCTGTCCAGTGTGGGATAATCAGAGGACCAGAGGACACACACGTAGTCAACGCTCCCCCTCTGCATTCAGGAAGGATCATATGGCATGCTAGGGTTCCAGAACCCTGGGACAGAAAAGCCCACTCCAGGAAGCATGGCTTTCAGACTAGTGCCTTACCTGTCTTGACAACCAGTGTGGCTGAGACATTGGCCTGGCACCCCTGGTAGCTAGTCCTCACTCTGTAAAGTACTCCAGCCTCCAAATCAGACACAGTCAGAGTCCGGCCCCTTGTCCAATTGTTTCTGAGTAGTTCTCTGCCTTTGTACACTTGAATGTGGAAAGTGTGGTTCTGTGTGGAATCCAAACTCCAGGACACACGGAAACTGTTGCTGGTGACATTAAGCGCCACGAAGTCTTGGATCGGAGGGCAATCTGGGGAGACATATACGTGGCCCTCAGAGAGGAGGCATTTCAGCTTCGGTCCTACCTGCTCACCCAGCAGGGTGACCAATGCACAGAACAACGCTTGACCATCTTACAATAATTAACTGACTTACGTAGTTTAAAAACAAAGGTTGAAGTCTGGGAAGATGGCTCAGTAGATTCAACGATTGCCTCAAAAGTGAGCGGGGGAACCAGATCCCCAGAAACCATGTAAATGCCTGGTAGCTGCCTGTAATTCCAGCAACTAGGAGACAGGGATAGGGGATGACCACCTCTCATCCAGAGCAAGCTGGGTAGTAAATCTAGACTAATCATACTGACAAGCTCTGGCCCAAGCAAGAGTCCCTGCCTCAAAGGACATAGTGGAGAACAACGGGGAAAGACTCCTAATGGCAAACTCAGGCCTCTGTGTGTAAATGCACATACGTGTATGTGCACATGTATGCACCAATCAACACAGGCATATGTGTACACACACCACACAGGCATGGACACTAAAGCGAGTTACATGGTAGGGACAGACTGAGGAAGTCGCCTGATGCTGATGCCTGACCTCCACATACATCCATACACAGAAGTTAGAACATTCTATGTACACCATGAAACCATGAACGAAGGAGGTCTATAGTGAAGGCCATTGTGTCAGGGTGTGTGTGTGTGTAAAATACAGGCTCAACATGCGTTTCCAGGCTACAGTCACGCCAACTGCATGTACACAGGGATTTTATCCTGTCTGTCTTCAGCCATTGGCCTGGGAGTCAGACTGGGTTTCCTCCATAGCCTGCTCTAACTTTCCCATCTAAACATGAGCTCTGAGGAGCAAGCAAGGTCTATTCTATAATAATAGTGTCTGTTCTATAACTAAAGCAGAATTCAAGCTCCCCTTGGGTAGACCTTGGGTTGCTGGTGGTCAGCTTGAAGTGGGAACTACGTAAGAAGTGGGTGCCTTCAGAGTTTTTTTGCAGCAGAATTTTAGTTCTGCTAAAAAGAATAAGCAATCAGGACTTAAAAATATTTTGCAAAAGCCATAGCGAAGAAAAAAAAAACTTAAATTGTATGGTTTCCCAATACCTTTTACACCGGAACTTGTAGGATACAGTTGGGGAGATAACTCAGTCAGTAAGGTGTTGCCTTGTGTGGTGGTTTGAGGGAGAATGGCCCCTACAGGCTCAGCTATTTGAATGTTCTTTCAGTTGGTGGAACTGTTTGGGAAGGATTAGGGGGTGTGGCCTTATCAGAGAAGGTGTGTCCCTGCGGGTGAGCTTTGAGGTTTCAAAAGCCCACACCATTCCCAGTTAGCTCTCTCTGCTTTGTGCCTGTGGATCAAGATGTGAGCGCTCAGCTGCTGCTCCAGCGCCACGCCTGCCTGCCTACCTGCTGCCATGATGGTCATGGACTCACCCACTGAGACTGTAAGCCCCAAATAAGGCTGGGAACTCACCCAGAAGCCAGCGAGCAGCCTCCCCATCCCGTTTCCCTGCTACCACTCCAGTAGACAGCCTGCCTGTCTGGCCCTCAGTTTCAAAGGGTGTTAAGGATGTCTCTGATTGGGCAGGATTTAGATAAAACAAGACCCTCTTGGAAAGAAGGCAGAGGACGGGTTAGGAAGAGGCCAAGGTGTGACCAGTCGGCAGTGCACGTGGAACCTCACTCTCTCAGGTCCAGAGGTTCTTTGGTTGCAGGGATAAGGCCCGAGAACTCCACACTTTGACTGCTACAAGACCCTCCAGGCACCTGTGGATGTTGAGCCAACATCGGCAGAAAGAAAATCTTCTCCAACCCGAAGGCACACCTGCCCAGTGCAGCGTGGCTGAGAGATTTTTGTGTGACTCCTTCTCCGACATATTACCTGAAGAATGCACAGTTGACAGAGTCCACATCCAACCAACTGACCTTGACCTACAGCAGGGACCATTTCCCACAGGTCAAGATGTATTAACCCAATGTTGCCATAGACGGGGGAAGGGAGACGATGGACTCACATCCACCGCTGTATGGAGCAGGCACAGGGAAGTGTGCAACTCAACACCGCTTACATCATGGCATCCACAGGAACGGGGCTGCATAGACACCCCATGCTATATGACTCAGAAGGGCGGTGACATGCAGGCCACCTCCCATCCAAGCTGTCCATGACTGCTATGAAGCCTTTCTACTGAGTACTGTGTGTACCAGCCCTGTGAGTCCAGTGAGTCCTCACCCCAATCCCAGATAGGACTACATTTTATGGCCCCACTTAATGGAAGGCAAAACTGAGGCCTAGGAAGGTGAATGAAAAATAACATCATCTAACAACCAGCGGCAGAGTTCGCTCGCTCTGTCCCTAAGGTATCCAACCACAGGGCAGAGAATGCTCGATGACCCTGAGAGAGGCCAGGTCCAAAGCCCCAGAGCTCTTACATAGGAAAGGAGCCTTTGCAGATTAAGTCCAGGGTTTTCCTAAATGCAATCATGGGTGCCTTTATACTAGTCAGGCAGGACAGTTGAGTTAACACAGCAGGAACAGGAGGTCTTGTGAGGACAGAGTGGAGAAAGACCCAAAGGTGAAGGCGTTGACTTCAAACGCTAGAGAAGCAGCCACAGGCCAAGGAGTGCAGGAAGCCATCAGAAAAGATAGTGAACAAATCCTCCCTGAGTGCTCCAGAGGACCCCCAACCATCCCTTCATCTGGCCCAGGGATGCCTGTTTTGAACTCATGGCCTCCTGGATTTGGAGAGGACACTTTTCCATGATTTAAGTCGTGTTGTCTGAGGTGCTTTGCTATAGAGACTACAGGGTCCTGTTTAGTGAGTTTCCAGGCAGCCTTCCCACACTGGGCTGAAAAACTTGTGAGGAAGCTCTTTGTGCTCCAGGGAATGAACAACTCAAGCACCCTAAGGCCAACCTGCCTCTGTAAGACCCTCCTACAGTGTTTTAAGATAAAAGTTCATCTCACCTCCTCTTTCCCAGGGACTTGGATTCATCCTTCACCAACCAGGACACCTTCCTATGGTCACTCAGAAGCTTAAACATGGCCCTAGGAAACAGCGCTTGACTCTTGAGTTTTCCCATGATCTGAGGGCATGGGGACATCTGTCCTCCAGCTTAGGGAACACCATCATCGCCAGAACACCTGTGGCCACCTGAGAGAGACCCCGAAGATCTGTTCTGATGACTCTCCATCATGGAAGAAAGGAACAAGGAAGGTCAGTAGACCCTCACCTGAGATTCCAGCCATGTCTTCCTCCAGCCCCGCTTCCAGCTGCCAGTGGTCTCAGCAGGTGCTAGAGGGCGGAAGGCTTACTGGATGCGGGCTACGTCTAAGCAAGTATGGGGGTGCCATCATCCACGCTGCTTGAGACTTGTCGTTGATGTGGCTGTTTGGGAACCATCCTGTGTGCCCGTAGGTGAACCCATGCTAGGCTTAGAACCTTCTCTTTGGTCAGTGGTTGGAGCCTTATTTCAGGTGGGTAGATATCTGTACCCACAGTGAAGTGCTACAGAAATAAACCCTGATCTTCCAAATTCCAGGCCACAGCTCTTGTTCTGTGGCTCTCCCCAAGCTGTGGCTGGGCACGGAACCCCAAAATTCAATGATCCTTTTGGAAGTGTCCATCAGAGTCACCAGAACTGTGGGTCTGGGTTCTTGTTCCTTCCAGGTGTCCCGGAGCCATCTTCCTCTGATTAGGAGGACACCAGGCTTCATGAGATCTCTCTGTCCAACTCTGTTCCTCTTTTCTTCTGCATCCTGCAGCCTGATGCCCAGTCTTGTGGAATGTGAAGCATTGTCAACAGATTCAATCAAATATTCTGGTTATTGAAATCAAACTCAAATGGAAGCCACAGGATCGCCTGAGGGAATCTGGTCCCTTATTCCACGCCAGCCCTGCTCACTTTAGCAGTTGGCACCCCTGCCCCACCCGGCCGAAAATCTAGGTGGCAGCTACGAAGCTGGCAGGTGCCAGTTGAGCATGGAGATTATATAGGGGAGGATCCAGGCCTTTCTCAAAGCAGGACGCATTCCTAGAATAGCCAGGGCGAATCATGCAAGTCTTCTTTTGCCTGTTGTCTTGCGTAAGAATCCAGCTGCCCCGTGGATCATCTGTTGGGTGACTGATTTCACAAGAAATGTATCTGAGATTTGTGCTATATTTTTTCCAGCGACTTGTACGGTTGAGCCAGCCCAACAGATTTACTCCTTTGTATTAGCTTCTAAATTTAAAATACATGTGGTTCTTATAGCCATATGCAGCAAAACTGGTTCGGACTCTCAAGTATGGAAACACACATACACACACACACACACACACACACACACACACACACACACACCCCTATTCCATTTAGAGAAGACTTCCCTTGTATTATCCCCTATCCATCCTCCCTCAGTCCTTGATCTGGAAGGCTATTAGAGGCTTACTTTGCCTATGGCATAGCACAATTTAACTGTCATCATAAGATGCAGAGAGAACCTAGCATCTTATCAGATGATTGACCACAGTCAAAATGACAGTGTTACAGCCTGTCTATCCACTGTAAGGACAGGATTCTCAGCCTGGAATCCACAGACCAAGGAACCTCTGAAATGCGGGAGCACACAGCAAGCTCTCTGAAATGACAGGTAGGCAAGCAATTCTGCAGAAGCCTAAAGGTCCTGGGTTCCTCATATAGAGGAGGGCTTTGCAGACAGAATGGAGTTGCCAGTTGATTGTCTTCATTTGCGATAGCAGGAGAACCTAGGAATGAAACCTTCAAGGTCCTCATATTACAGAGATGTACAGTGTGACCGCACTATGTGTCTTACTTAGGGTTTTACTGCTGTGAACAGACGCCATGAGCAAGGCAAGTCTTTTAAATGATAACATTTAATCAGGGCTGGCTTACAGGTTCAGAGGTTCAGTCTATTATTATCAAGGCGGGAGCATGGCAGCATCCAGGCTGGCATGGTGCAGGAGGAGCTTAGGGTCCTACCTCTTGTTCCAAAGGCAACTAGGAGAAGACTGACTTCCAGGGAGCTAGGATGAGGGTCTTAAAGCCCACACCCACAATGACACACCTACTCCAACAAGGTCACACCCACTCCAACAAGGCCACACCTACTCCAACAAGGCTACATACTTCCTAATAGTGACATTCTCTGGGTCAAGCATATACAAACTATCACACTATGTCTGGCATTTTCTCAAGAGATCTATAGCTTCTGAGTCCTGGGGTATCGTCCACTAGCTTTCTGTTAATAAAGTTGAGTGACATGACCTGTCACCTTCAGGGGAAGTAGAAACATGGGGCAGTTTCAGCAGAGCTGGTGCACACAAAACTCCATGGCTTTCTTCCACTAAGGAGGGAGATGGTGGCATGGGGTTTCTATCTAGGTTTCTAATCCTGCTCTACCCAGCACCAGGATACATCATGAAGTAATACACTATGCCTGGAATTGAGAGATCTGGGGAGAAAACATCAGGAGATTAGGTGACCATCGGGGGCCACAGGAGGTTAAGAGACAATACTTTACATCCTCCCTGGAAAGGTGACAGGCTGGGCGTACCCAGAATCCAGCCCGGATATCCTTAAAAAGAGACACAGAGTCTCCATTTTGCAAAGGGCAGAGCCAGGGCTGCCTTCACCCTGCCTGTGAGGGCCACTCTACTGCCTGTGTCTATATAAACCTGGGACCATCCTCTGAAGTGCCCTTAGCACTACCAAGCACTAATGGGGTTCAGGGCCAATAAGAGGGGGATTCCCCACTTAAAGCTGAGTACCCATCACAAGATCTCATGGACTTTCCAGAGAGATAGTCACAAAGTCCAGCTCCATGTCATGGAGTCTCTGTTTAGGGCTCTAATTGGTCCCTACTCAGCACCAGGATGAACCGGAGACGAAGCAGCCCCGTGGGCTGAGGGAGGCCAGAATACCTGCGATGACAAGGGGGTGGAAGCAGAGGCGGAAGGAAAAACGATATGATTTAAAGTAAACAGCTCCAGAGCCCTCAGAGATAAGTGGTAAACACAGCCGAGATGCAAGCCCAGATTTTAAAGATGATAATGAGGAGGATACCACAGTCCGGAGACTGGAGACTGGATACTAAGGAGAAGTTACCTTGGATACAAAGGGACAATAACGGGGTATGTTATTTTGGATATCAAGAAGACAGTTTGGGGTTTATGAGAGATGGAAGGAGAGGGAGGTTGGCCAAACTGGTGCAAGATGGCTCAGGGGTGGGAGTGGGGTTGTTGTTGTGGATCACACACTGGTGTGTGTGTGTGTGTGTGTGTGTGTGTGTGTGTACTCAAAGTCCCCATAGCCTCCCTGCCCTCACCTCCAGCTTGGTCTTTATGATACTCAAACAAAGCCAGAGACGAACCCAGTCCAACCCTTTGGGACTGGTATAAATGTCCCTCGAGTTTCTATCTCTTTTTGGTACAGGATATTTGATTACGTGGTGAACTCCGAGATCCTGAACTGGAAAAGCCTTGTTGTGGTGTGTCTCTACCCTCACACACACCTTTAGCCCAAGAACTTTCTATAAACAATAGCTAAATAAAGTCAACCATAGGTCAAGAGGCGGAGCAAGCAACCAGCTGACAGGGAGTGAACACAGGAAAACCCAGGAAAGAGAAAGGAGGGGCTTTGAGCTGAAAGGAATTTAAGATAGTGTGGTGAAGAAGAAGAAGAAGAAGAAGGAGGAGGAGGAGGAGGAGGAGGAGGAGGAGGAGGAGCAGGAGCAGGAGCAGGAGGAGGAGGAGGAGCAGGAAGATCAGGAGGATCAGGA
>NW_021604628.1:2096993-2119462 GCF_004785775.1 Grammomys surdaster | reverse complement strand
CAGGAGGAGCAGGAGGAGCAGGAGGAGCAGGAGGAGCAGGAGGAGCAGGAGGAGCAGGAGGAGCAGGAGGAGCAGGAGCAGGAGCAAAAGCAGAAGAAGCCTTTTCCTTCTGGGACTTTGATGGAGTTGGTAGGTCAGCTAGGTGTTTTCTCTCCCTCTCTGAGCTAGCAGGCTTTCATCCCAGCATCTGGCTCCTAAGTCTTCATTTGGTAAAATGGAATGTTTGAGATTTTTTTTTTTCAAATAACATCTTGCAGCACCTCAGGAGATTTGTAACTGTCCCTTTCCTGTGCCACCCATGTACATTCTCCATGTCTGAGAGCAGGGTTCTGACTGGACACTGCATTTCCTGTATGGACCATGCATTAGCCAGACAGATTGACCACAACCTGCTAGGAGAGCAGACGAGGCTGCAGGGACTGAGTAGCCAGCTATTCTGCGTCTGGGAGCAGAGGAGCAGAGGGCTGTACAAGACAGTTTATGTTTAGACAACATGGCCCTGATGGATCTGCACGTCCAGAGGCCTAATGCCGGATGCCTAGGGGGTCGAGAATCCGCACAAAATGGCAGATACCGACGTGCGGAAAAAATATGTAGGTGATGGAATGTAACCATTCCTGGAGAAATATCACCTTTGTGTAATTCTACGTAACTATGGCCTTGAGGTCAGAGCATTGTGCCTTCACCAGCCAGTGTGTGTGTGTGTGTGTGTGTGTGTGTGTGTGTGTGTGTGTGTGTCTGTCTGTCTGCCTGAGGGCTGTACACTGGCCTGTGTCTGTGCCTGTGTGCACCTGTATGTGGCCTATACCTAAGTGCCTGCTCCTGTCTTCTCTCCCAGTGGCCTGAGTGTCAATGAATAAGTATCTCTTATCTATCCATGACCCATCAAGTTCTCTTTGACCTCCCAGCCTCCGGAGACCTTCCTCTGCTCCCGACTTTGGAGCCTAGACCTCATACACTCATGGGAAGATAGCTGGAGTACCTGAGGTCCGTCAGTCATCTACCCTACACATGGTCTCTTTATCTCTCTCATGACTTCTGAGGACTCCAGCATTACCTTCATCTGTGCGGTCCAGCTGCTGGGGAGACACACATTGGTAGGATCCCTCCAGGTTCTGGCACTGCTTTCCTCCAGAGCAGGCTTGCAGCTCACTGTGAAGACACTCATTCACGTCTGTGGAAAGGGGGGAGCCGATGAGATAACCCGGAAGCTACTTCAGCCTGATCATGCTCACCCGGTGATCCTAGGCACCTGGTATAGCCTGTGCACTTGGCTCTGGGGCTGCCCTGAGTCTCAGTGGTCATAGCATGATGAGTCCAAGAGTAAACCAAAGGAACCAGAAGTTTCCTGAGCTGAGAAGAATCTCGAACATCACCCAACATGTCCAGCTGGCCTGGCCCTCCCTCTCGTGTCTGTCATCCTCCCATCCCAGGCCCTAGGACACCTGCCTCACATAAAGCCACTCTTCCCAGGATGAAGAAAACAAAGCTAGGCTGTTTCATATCTAAATATGTTTACACATGAGCTCATGGTTACCCATGAAGTACCAACCCCTTCTCCTGGGGGAAAGCAAGTGCGTGAGTTTTAGCTATTTATCTCCATGCATAGTCTACTTTCTCTGCATGTGATTATGGAGATAACCAATTGGACCAAGACGACCTCATGAGAGGACAGCCTCCAACTTAAGAGCCAAACCTCACCAATCCGGACCGCCCCTCCCCTCACCCCCCAACCACCTGCTGAAAGTCCTCATCTGTAGTCTGTTCTAACTAAGGATGCTCACTGGCCTCCAGAAATGGGTCTGTGACCTGTGGCTGAGGGACATTTGCAGTAGGACAAGATGAATGCTTTGGTCATGGGCCCCACCCTTAACATGACTGACACCAGACATGGGGCTGCCCAGGAGCCTAGCTGTGCCGCTCCTCAGCTTCACCAGGGAGAGGTTATTAGTCCCCAGGCTTTTGCTCGTACACCAGTGGCTGCTACATGCCAGCATCAGACCTAAGGGACTGAAATAAAAAATTTGCCAAAGCCTGACATAGATTTCTTTAAAGCCATAGGTGTTATAATTTCTTTCATCGAGAGTCTGGGTTTTCCATAATCTGTAGTTTTCAGTTTAACGTTCCATGGATAAGTGTTAAGCATGCTAGGGAGAAAGGAAGGGAATAGAGGAGACTCTGTGTGTGAATGTGTATGAATATGTGTGTCAGAGTGTATGTCAGTGTGCGTATAAGTGTGTCAATGTGTGTATGAGTGTGTCTGTGTGTGCATGTATGTGTGTATATGTGTGTATCTGTGTGTGTGTGTCAATGTGTGGTGTGAGTGTGTATGAGTGTATGTCAGTGTGTGTGTGTCAATGTGTGTGTGAGTGTGTCTGTGTGTGCATGTATGTGTGTGTGTGTATACTGTGCAGGTGCTGGTAGAGCAAAGATAGTTCCTCAAATCCGCACACAGGAACTTGAATTTAAACTTGGTTTGGGCCAGAATGAGGAAAAGATGAGCCAAGCCACACCTGTGTTCTGCAGAGCGATACACCCAAAGCAGCCATCTCGCACGTCAGGGCTTAGCCTGCTTTAACAGGACCAGCGGTAGCCTCAGAGTCAGCTTGGCCGTGTCCCCAGAGGGCGGGCTCACCTTGCACCTGGATGCTGATCACCTCATAGACCCGATTCACCATCTCATCCAACATGGCGGAGATGTTGGCTACAGTCATGAGCTGTGGAAAGCCCAGCAGCAGCCATGACACCGTGGTGAATGTGTCCCTGCCACCAGTGGAGGTCAGGTAGTGGACAGCTGGGTTCAGGGGCTGCAAGGCACTAGTGACCTGGGAAGCAGAACCAGAGGAAAAATGGTAGGACATCCTGTGCAGGAGGAAGGAGCTGGAGGCAAGGAACGCTAAAACAAATTGTATACAAGCATGCATACACACACACACACACACACACACACACACACACACACACTTGTCTACCCAACAGTAAAGAAATGTTATGGGACTGGGTTGTGCTCAGTTGGTATAGTGTTCGCATAACATGCAAACACTACAGGTTTGAGCCTCAGCACCACATTAGCCGGGTATAGTGGCATACACCTGTAATTCTAGCACTTGGAAGTTGGAGCCAGGAGAATCAAGTTCAAGGACATCTTTGATGGCCTGGTGAGTTCAGGGCTAGCCTGGGCTACATGAGATTGTTTAAAGGAGATGATGATGATGAGGAAGAAGAGCAGGAGGAGGAAGAGGAGGAGCAGGAAGAAGAGGGAGAGCAGGAGGAGGAGGAGGGAGAAGAGGAGAAAGAGGGAGAAGAGGAGGAGGAAGGGGAGGAAGAGGAGAACAGGAGGAAGAGGAGAAAGAAAGGGAGGAGGAGGGAGAACAGGAGGAGGAAGAGTAGGAGGAGGGAGAAGAGGAGGGGGAAGGGGAGGAGGGATGGAGAACAGGAGGAAGAAGGGCAGGAGGATGAGGGAGAGCAGGAGGAAAAGAGAGAAGAGGTAGAAGGGGAGGAGGACAAAGGGGAGGAGGATGAAGGAGAGTAGAAGGAAGAAGGAAGAGGGAAGAGGGAAAAGAGAAAGAGGAAGGGTAGGAGGAAGAGAAGGGAGAAGAAGAAGAGGAGGAAGAGGAGGGCTGCTATAGTATCTTTTACATCTGTGACCTTCCCAGAAAACCAGCGTGGCCTCAGCCTCGGTCAGTAGATCTAGCCCCACGAAAACTCAGGTGTGAAGCCCTGACCTCCACACCAGGTGTGGCCTCAGTTGGACATAGGTGTGCCTGGATACGCGGAGGGTGGACCTTGATGTTCTCGTTATTAAAAGGGAAAATTTGAGCTGGGTAGAGCGGCATATGCCTGTATCCTGGCCACTCGAGGGGCTGAAGCAGAAAGATCACTCAAGCCCAGGAGTCTGAGACCCACCCTGAGCGACTTAGCGAGATTCCAACTCCATCCATCATAAGGCAAAATGTAGACACACAGCTGGACATGCTCAGAGTAAGGACAATGTGAAAAGGCCTAGGGGACAGATGACCATGTAAGTCAAGAGGAAGAGCTGTGGGCTCTTTCGGGCTCTCGGCCTCCAGAGGGACCATCAGTGCTTACACCCTGATGACAAATTTTTCCAGCCCATGGAGCCGGAGAGAACACTTTCTGCCAAGCCATTTATTACCAGAGCCGCTTTGCTGGGGCACCCCCAGGTTGCCTGCAGAACTGTGGTCTTGGGACCCGAGCCCCCACCCCTGCAGAAACCTGGCCTCTTACATTAAGGCGGGAAATTTGAAGGTAAAGTGAGGCCTCCTGTTGCTTGTCTGATGATTTTATTTTAGACAGTGCTTTTTTTTTTTTTAATCCTTTGTAGAATGCTTCCCTGTTAGCCTTCATCTCAGCATCTCAGCCCCAGGGACGCAAGGCATGTTGGCACTGCACACCCTGACCGGTGTCTCCAAAGCAGGTTTGTAAACAGACCTGACTCTGTGGGGCCAGAGACCTGGAACCCTTCCCAGGAGACACAGTGTAACTAACTCAGGAGGTAAGCCAAGATCCACCCATCCCCCACTGGTACCCTTTAGTCGGGAGGGAGCCCCGGGAGCCAGCAGCTGCTGCAGCCAGGAGCCTGCCTGGACAAGCTGGCTCCCTCAGGACGGAGGCAACTGCAGGGTTACAGAAATAGTGGGTTCAAGTGACAGGTCTCAAGGCCTAGGGTGTCAGGGATTGCTGCAAACGCCTCACAGGCTCCGATGGTTAATACTGTCGACTTGATCACGGAAGAGTCAAGTCTCTGTCTGTGAGGAAGTCTCTTGGTTAAGTTAATTGAGGTGGGGAGATCCACCCTGGCACCGTTCCATGGACTGCATGCACCCTGCGAGCCCAAATTAACCTTCCTTCCTCTAGTTGCTCAGATACCGTCCCAGATATTAGTCCCAGAGGCTGTCTAAACCACAGCTGCCATTTCATGTGGAATTATGATCGTTTGCATTGAATGGATGAATATCTGAGGCACAGAGTGTTAGTATTCTGTCTAAACTCCACCTCCACAGTTACCTGGCAACAGCCAGGTATGCTCCTCCCCACAGTTACCTGGCAACAGCCAGGTAGGCCTGCCCCCTCCTTTTCTAATCTCTTGATCTCTTGTCTGTAGCTTCTCTCTGCCCCCTTCCCCCTTCCCTTCCCTCTCTCTCTGCATGGTCATGGCTGGCCTCTCTCTCTCTCTCTCTCTCTCTCTCTCTCTCTCTCTCTCTCTCTCCCTCTCTCCCTCTCTCCCTCTCTCTCTCTCTGCTTCTACTACCCTCCTGGCTCCCCTCCCCATGTCCTGAATAAACTCTATTCTATGCTATACCACTGGTGTGTGGCTGATCCCTCAGGGGGAAGAGATGTCTCAGCATGGGCCCGCTGAGACATCCCCTTCCATCACTGCACAGAGGGGTGAAACAATGTATCCAAGCTCACACAGCAGGTACCAGGCTGGGGTTTGTACCCTGGTGGCCTGGCTGCAGAGTTGTGCTCTGATTAGCCCCATGGGTAGGCCCTCAACCAACCAATAGCAAACAAGGGTCGTGGGTATCACAGAGCTTCTTGGCAGAGGTGAGATTGCAGAAGACCCCTAGGGTGGCAGCATCACTTCACAGTGAGAAGGACAGGGTAAGCGTGACCTTATTGTTCTAGGCTACCCTGATAGTGGCTGAAGAGGGATCTGATTCTCAGCCTTGCACCCATGTGGTGTTATCTGTGGGGACTAGAGATGCAGAATGGAAATTGTCATCCCCTAGCTGGGCTCATTATGCTGTGGTAAGCTAGCAACAGGGCGGTAAGCCCCACTGGGCCCTCCTTGTGTGCAGCCTTCTAGCCACAGTTGGTTGTAAGAGCAGCCTGCTGTTTAAAGGCATATCAGAGGGTGGGGGGATGGGACACAGGGGATGCCATGCTATCCTAGGATTCCCCAAGTCGGAACAATGCTGCCATAGAGAGATAACCTGACTAGAAATAGCTATGACATATTTGAACTGTGGCTGCAGTGCAGGGGTTGCTACCAAGGTGGCTTTGATCTCAGGGGGCATTAGGTACTGCCTGGAGCCATGCTTAGTTGTCACACTGGGGTGCGCTCTTGGCCTGAACAGGACAGACCAGGATTCCACAAAGTGAGAATGGGGACTTCCCGGTTGGGGACTTAGGGGCTAAGGCCATACTGATAAGGACATCTTTTTATTTATTCAATTGAGTATCTCAAGGAGGCTGCCCCATCCCACACACCAGGTGTGGCTTCAGGCACATACGTCAGAACTCGCGGAATGACACTGTGATCACAACCATTCTAGTATCTCTCTCTGTTTTGTTTGTTTTTGAGACAGTCTCAAGTAGCCCAGGCTGACCCTGAACTTGCTACATAGCCGTGGATGGCCTCGAACTCCTGATCTTCCTATCTGTATGCCCCATGGGTTAGGGTTACAGGCGAGGCGAGGCTGATTTACTTTTGTTAAGAATTCAAGTTTACCTCAGGGTCAGTCACTCGGGGACATTTGGGGGACTGTCACCCCTTTCTATCTGCCCAGGAAGAGAAACATGACGTTTGTAACCATCGCTCACCAAAGAGTAGAGCAGGCGCGTGTGGTTCCGGAGCCCAGGGTCCTCTCGCTGCAGGTCCTCGAAGCTCATCTTCACCAGTACAGTCAGGTTGTACCAGCCCACCGTGTTCCTCTCTGTACCTGCAGGTCAGATGCCAGTGAGCTACAATCCTGGGGACACAGCCACCACAGGCTGCAGGTGGTCAGCAGGGCCTGGAAGGCAGGAGACCACCTTTCTGCATAAAATGCCTCCAGGGAGCTTCCTGCTGTTTGCCCTCACTTCCATCTCTCCTGTTGCTGAAAGGACCACTGGCTCCCAACTGTGAAGAGTCAAAGGGCTTGCTTGAAGAGAGACCCTTGGGACATAGCTCCTCCTTCAGACTTTGTTACAATGTAACATAAGATCAGTGCAATCCACCCTTGCTTCCTTACACTGGCTGCAAATAGTACCGTGTGTGATATTCTCTGTAACACTGTTTATATTAGATATCACCTGCTGTCTAGGTGAATAGTGTAAGTGCCTGACATTAGAACGGCATATACGACTGCATACTAGACAGTGCATGCTGTCTCTTATAGCACATGTAATATTCAATAATCTCCAGTCTATTCAATTACCCTCAGTATACATGGGTTCCAAGACTCCCAGGGGTCACCAGAATCTGTAGATGTCCAAGTCCCCCACGTAAACTGAACAAGTTGGGCCCGAGAGATGGTTCAGTGGATAAGTTCTGGCTGTTCCTCTAGAGGACCTGAGCTAAATTTCCAGCACCCACACGGTTGCTTCCAACCGTCTGTAAGTCCAGTCCCAGGAAAACCTATCCCTTCTTCCAGCCTTTGTGGGTACCATACATGCAGGCAAAACACTCATACACATATAAAAATATAAATAAATAACATAACAAATACTTAGAGTGGACAAGTGTTTGCATGTCAGTAAACTCCCTCCCAGATGCTCTAAACATCTCTAAATAGTGCTGAGTGCAATATAAATGCCTGTCAGTTCTTGAATATGAATTGTTTAGGGAGTAGTGATTTTTTATTTTTAAAAAAGATTTATTTATTTTATGTATATGAGTACACTTCAGCTGTTTTCAGACACACCAGAAGAGGGCATCGGATCCCATTACAGATGGTTGTGAGCCACCATGTGGTTGCTGGGAATTGAACTCAGGACCTCTGGAAGAGCAGTCAGTGCTCTTAACCACTGAGCCATCTCTCCAGCTCCCGAGTAGTGATTTTTTAAAAAAAAACATAATTATTACAAATCCACTACCAATGTGCCCACCACAGGTCTTCCTGAATAGGACACATCAGCAACAAAACATTTTTCAAATGTTTTAAATAACTCAGAATACAGAAGCTTTAAATACAAAGGTCAGCTTCGGTTCAGGAGTATAACTGGCATATAGAATTGTAATATATTAGTTCTTGATACTATATGTGGTAATTTTATGGCTGTATGATAATAGAGCAATATAGTACATGTGGTATATATTCATATATGCACACACACACATATTAGTTTTCTGTATTTCTTTAGTTATGAGCATTGGTCCAGCTCTGCTCATAATACAGATCCCTAGGCAGAGAGAACTTTCTGAAAGAGTAGGCACACATGCCAGACCGCCAGCAGCTGCTCTGGGCCGTGAGATATGTGCAAGTCTGTGTTTCCTCAGGGGATACAGCTCCAACAAGCCCATCTACTGTACCAAGCCTTGCCGTCCCTGACAAGCGACTATGGCTCTGCCCACCACTGCTTCCTTCCCACATATTTAACTCTCTTGGGACTCTAGGGACCACCCATGGGGACAGGCAGACCCCTTGTCTGCCCTACTCTCAGCTCCAGGCTCCCTGGGCAACTGTGGCTGCCACCTTCCCCAGATCAATGTCTTCCTGAGACCCTCCTCTTTGCATCCCTACCTGTGGGTGTTGGGGACACACAGCGGCGGGCCCCTGGCCAGGAGCAGCACTTCTGAAGTCCAGAGCAGTCTGTGTCCAAGCTGCATGATGGGCTAAATGACTTTGGCTCAGCTGTTGGGCAGAACCCGGGTCTAGATGCGAACTCCCCGGACCGGTTCAGGGCTGGTGAAATGAGACAAGTTAACATATTAGCATTAAACTTGGCTCAGCTGGCACTGTGCTTGCCAACAGGAAGACCTGGGCTCAGTCCCTAGCACCTGTTAAAACACGGTGTGCATGTGTGGTGCCCTGTGCCTGGAATCCAAGTGCTCAGAGGGATCAGAGTTCAAGGTCAGTCTCAGTTATGTAGCAAGTTCAAAGCCACCCTGGGATACAAAGAATTCTGTCTCAAACGCAACCACTGGGGCTGGAGAGGTGCTTGCACGGTTCAGAGCGCTTGCTGTTTTAGCAGAGGACCAAGGTTCAGTTCCTAGTACCCACATGGTGGCTCACAATCTCCCATAACTCCAGCTCCAGGGGAATCTGATAACCTCTTCTGGCTTCCATAGGCGCTCCACATATGTGACCAAATCAGACAGACACACATCCACAGAAGTAAAATATATGAATCTGCTTTTTCAAGCAACGCCAGCCACATAAAAAAGGCAGCAATCCTAATTGAACTGAGGGCTGAACACATTCATAGTTGATCCTGCCTTCAGCTGCAGAAATTCCACATATCCTGGTCTGGGTCTTCTGCATCAGGACCAAGACCCTGGAATTGTTAGAGGCTTGCTTACTCCGGCTCAGATATCACTGAGCTTCTTTTATATTAAGGCAAGTTCAAGGGAGAACTAAAGTGCTTTGTCTTCCTCCAAACCCAAGGAGTCCCATTACAGGGACCTTCTATGCTCTCCTAGTATCAGTATTTACACACACACACACACACACACACACACACACACACACACACACACACGCACACACAAACATGTTTACTGAGCACTTCATAGAAAGTTGCCCTTGGAAGAGATTGAGTCAAGGGAAGCTCCTAAGGGCCCTGCAGTCCTCAGTTCTGAGGTAGGGCCTGTTGGCCAAGGACCACGTGGAGCTGGTGTACCACCAGGGCGGAGTGCAAACAGAAGGAATCCCACAGACGCCATTACTGTGGGACAGGCCAGTATGCTTGGGCTTGTGTGGTGACGGAGACACTTTTGGCGCCTTCAGACACTTTGACAATCTCCGTGCTCCCTTCTCTGGTGCTCCCCGGGTCCCTGGAGCTGCTGGAGTCTCGCAGCTGGAGTCGATGCCATGACTTCCAACATTTGCTCCCTTTCCTCTGCTGTTTTGCTTTCTTGTTCATGTATCTACCAACACTCCATGAAGTATTCAGAAGTGCTCTTCCAAGATCTTCAAGTGTTAGATAATGCCAACCAATAGTTATGTTCTGTGGTGGTCTGAGTGAGAACGGCCCCCCCATATAGGTTCAGATATTTGAATACTTGGGCCCCAGTTGGTGAAACTGCTTGGGAGGTGTCTTAGTTAGGGTTTTACTGCTGTGAACAGTCACCATGACCAAGGCAAGTCTTTTAAATGACAACATTTAATTGGGGCTGGCTTACAGGTTCAGAGGTTCAGTCCATTATCATCAAGGTGGGAGCATGGCAGCATCCAGGCAGGCATGATGCAGGAGGAGCTGAGAGTTCCACATCTTCATCTGAAGGCTGCTAGGAGAAGACTGACTTCCAGGCAGCTAGGGTGAAGGTCTTCAGTCCATGTCCACAGTGACACACCTACTCCAACAAGGCCACACCCCCGACTCGTGCTACTCCCTGGGCCAAGCATATTCGAACCATGACAAGGAGGGATTAGAAGGTGTGGCCTTGTTGAAGAAGGCATATTGCTGAGTGTGCTTGTCAATCAAGATGTAAGATCTCAGCTACTGCTCCAACACCACGCCTGCCTGCCTGCCCACTGCCATGCTTCCCGTTATGATCAATGTTCATGACAGTCATGGATGCTAACCATTTGAAACAGTATGCTCCAAATAAATGCTTTCTTAAAAAATACACTTCCTTGGTCATAGTGTCTGATGAAAGCAATAGAAAAATAACTCAGACAGTATCCCATGAGGCAGTAGGAAGGTTAGCCAGGGCCCTGGAGGGGTGGAGAGGCAACCCAGAGATGCTGCAGTCTCAGAGATAATCCTCTTGGGTCTCTCAGGGTCTCTGGAACTTTCTGTAGCTAATGAAGAGAACTGTGGCCTCACTTCTGTTGGGAACAAGTCCCAAGGACAGCCACTCCACCAAAGCAAATGTAGCATATAAGGTGACACGGACCCTACTCAGGAAGCTGAGACTTGTATCTTGCTATTTAGAAACACCTGGTTAACGGTCATGAATAGTATATTATCATTTCCGACCTATGGGCTTGGTCCTTCATGGCCTTGATATCTAGGTACCAGTACAATGTGTCCCTGTCTGAAAGAAAGCATTGAGCTGGGTCAAGCTGCAGGCCAAGGAAGGAATGGAGGAATCTCTGCAGTCTTCCTGTCAAGAGCAGGACAGATACTCATCTGATGCTGTGAATAACAAAGGCCATGGGCCAAGCAGGCAGGAGGTGGGTAAGGTGTCCCGAGATGACAGGAAGGCCTAATGACAGCGTGAGGTTTGATATCACCTCTGCTCTGGGTTTCTGGTCTGTAAAGCACGTCGTAGTGACGTAAGATGCTCACGGTGGAGGAAACCGATCTGCAGGATCTAGCCACATTTTCCGTAGAACTAAGACAATTCTAAACTGAAGATTTACTGAGATACAGAAGAAAAAAAAAAAAGGTGGCCTCATGAAAACCGGCTCCAGGCCAGAGAGATGTGTAATACGCTAGCCACACAAGTTCCATGACCTGAACTCAAGTCCCAGAAACCCAGCCTTGCATTAATGGTACACACTGGTCATCCCAGCAGTTGGGAGTCCCAGGAAACTGGATCCCTTAGTGCCACAGGCTAGTCAGCATAGCAGGATTGGAGAGAGCTCCAGGTAGTGAGAGACCCTGTCTCAAAAGAGGAAGATGGTACCCATGGATGATACCTGAGATTGTTTTCTGGACAGACAGACACACACACACACACACACACACACACACACACACATACACACACACCAGAGAAGAAAAGGGCTCTAACAATGGTTGCCTAGCAACAACATCTAACAATGGTTGCCTAGCAACAGCAGGGCTCTGGAACCCAAGTTCCTCATCTTAACCTTATTGCCAAAGGGAATTCCCCTTCCCCCTCTGCAGGGCTGGTGACTAACACTGTGTCCTAAAGGAATAGCCAGTTAACTTGGTAGAAAGTCAAAAATCTCTCCTTTCTCAACTCAGGGCAAACAATGAAACAGCTCTACTCAGTGCTTGGCAACCCAGGAAGTCCCAGTTCGGCCAGACGGCCCCAGAGATTCCTATTTGGACCACAGCCTCCAAGGCTGCCCAGGGCTAACGAATTACTGGCTGGTGGGCATAAGCTCTCTGGGATCCCCCGTCCTCTGCTTCTCAGCCTGGTCAGCACAAGGTGCCCCTGGACATTTGCATAGAGGTGGGAGGTTTGAAGTGACCCTGGACCAGCAGGTCTTGGGTGTTTGTATAAGGAGTAAGAGTTTGCTAGATTGCTGGCAGGGAAGAGGGGCCCTGTAGAACCAGGGCTGCTGCACACAGGGCTCCACCTGCTGGAATCTGCTCTGAGGACAGTTCCAACACGTCATGTCCATTGCATGCAGTGTGGCATTATTGATAACTAAACATTAGAGACAGCTGATGGCTGATTGGGCAATTATGTATCCATATGTAACAATTCCCGGAGGCCACTCAATCAATGGCTACGGTAATATTTATTGACACGGAAGACGTTCTGTGGAATTGCTAAGTGATTAAAAAAACGGAAAGCTCCAGCAGGGTAACTGGAGTCTTGCACAGTGTTGGCCCTAGGGCATGCTGGGAAACATCACCAGAAGTGACTTTTGAGGGGCAGACTTTGCAGTGCTTGCCCTCTGGTCTTTGTTTCGCTCCTAAAATCTGTACCTGTTGAGTTCACGTTTATAACTGTATATTAAAATTTTGAATCAGTGAATAGATGACTTTACTTTCTAAACGTGAGATTCTTGGGGCTAGAAAGAGATGATGCCATTGGAAGTCACAGCAAGTATGCCCTAGGCATCATTTTCCTGGTTTGGATGGCTGCTTACTGAGTGGGACGAGGAAGAAAGGCACCGTCTGGGGTTGGACCACTGGCTTGGGGAGAGACACCAGGGCTCAGACACCAGGCCTGATAAAGGCCTGCCCCCTCTTACACAGAGGTGAGTGTGTCTTTGATCCTGTCTTTGCTCCTCCGAGACACCTGTGGACCCAGCTGGGACTCAGCCTTGTTCTGCACACACTCGGGCCTTGGGATGGAGTAGTTAAACCAGCAATGAAGTGTCTTTGAATGAGCAACTATGAAATTCACCTCAAGTCAACAGCACGGGGAAGCTGTCTGCCTACGCCTGTGGTGTCAACAATGTACCAAGGCACCAAGGAGATGTCCCTGAATATAGAGCTGGAGACACTTAGGTGATCAGTTCTCAAAGACAGGGAAGGGGACATTACAGTGGCCCCACAGGGCGCATCAGACACCAAGCCTTAATACCAGCAGAGACCTCCCTAAGGGGAACCCCAGTGTCAAGACAAAAAGGATAAAAAAACAGAGAAGCTATGGGCCTGGGGACAAAAAGCTTGGGAAGGAAGGAGGCTGTTCCTCAGGCACTGGTTTTGTGTGTCCTCTGAGAAAGACAAGAGGCCTCAGGCCCCATTGATAGACCCAAACCACTCAATCCAGCCAGCAAGTCTTTTCTACAGACATCTCAAAGATGACAGACCAATAAGCCATGTTTACTCAGGGACAAGAGGGTCTGTAACCTGTTGCCAACTCTGTAATGTTGGAACCTGCAGTGAAGCCACAAATCCCAGTTTCCCCTGAATGGAGGTCTCTAAGTGGGAAGAGGACCCGTCAGGCTTCCGAGAGTGACAGAGGAACCTCTGTGTCTGTCACCACTGATGTCCTCAGTGTCCTGAAATGCCTCCCCTGGTTCCCTCACTGGGACTGCTAGCTTGAGATTTCAGACTCCCTTATGGCAAGCTGTATTGTCTGAACTAAAAAATTTGATTCTTTGATGTGGGGCAAAAGGGAAGACGGGCATTCTTTTTTTTTTAATTGTAGAGGTATTTTGCATATTAACATTATTAATAACCTAGCACAACATACTCTGAATGGCTTGCTTGTTCTGAGTTAACCCTCACCCCATCCAGAATCTAGACGTCCTTAGATACATACAGGGTTGATGCTGGCAGCAGGTGCTAACCTGACTCTGTTAACTAAGAAGTGCCCGGTGAGCTGGTAAGACCGCTGCTTAGTGAGTTAAGTCACTTGTTGCAAAAGATCAACCTGAGTTGAGCCCTAGAACTGCCTCCTGTAAGTTGTCCTCTAACCTACACACACACACACACACACACACACACACACACACACGCATAAATAATTTTGTCTTTTTTTCCTCTGGAGTTGAGGTCTGAACCCAGGGCCTTGTACTTGCTAGACAAGCACTCTACCACTGAGCTAAATCCCCAACCTCTGAAGTCACTCGAATAAAGAAGAGTGTCAGCCCAAATGTCTACAGAGGAAGGAGGAATTCCAGGGCTGATAAGGAGGGAGGCACAGATGGATGCCTGCATCTCAGGAACAAGGCTGACCTCCTGGCCAGAGACCAAGGCTGGGCTCTGGATTAGTGCCTTTCACCCATCCCTATAGAGTTTGCTGGCTGGAGATGAGAGGAAGGAGGGTTCTCGGGGTTGTAACCACCCTCCTTGCCAGACCACAGTCTCTCTGAATACAATGTGAATACAATTTGAATACAATCTGAATGCAATGTGAATACAATGTGAATACAATCTGAATGCAATGTGAATACAATCTGAGTACAATGTCAAGCTTCTATTCCTGTCTTCCTGTCTTTGTGGTGACCTACCAGACTGTCCCACTTACAGTGTGACTGTACAGCTCAGGGCTTACTCCCAGTATGACCACAGTTGTACTGCCTGCCAGGTCACTGGTCTGTCCCACACTGTGTCCTGGAGGCAAACCCAGGAACCTCCTGTCTGCAATGACCCAGGAAGACCTCTTAGAAGACCATACACAATGCCAACATCCTTTCCTCCCATACTCTCTTTGGGATGCTTCCTAGCTGCCCATCACCGTATTTGACTGGGCCTTCCAAGATCTAAGGGGTCATGCCCTGTTAGACCCTACTGGACCACTCTCCCTCGACACCAGACATCCCATAACCACCAGCCCACCTGCCCCGCCCCTGTTGCTCCATCCCTCTCCTCTACCATCTCTGAGAGCAGACCTTCACATCTCTTTCTGCCCAAGCCTGGGGGCCCTATCTAGGGCTCTAATGAGAGGTCAATCTGGCCCATGATCTCTCTAATGAAAGGCAGTAACACTCCAAAAATGGGGCTCAAGTCCCTCAACAGACATTTCTCACAGGAACAGTTTGGTAAGGGGGAGAGGAGGAGAGACAGGGGAGGTCATGGGGAAGGATCCAGTGGCACTTTCTCTTTGATGCAGCAGGTGAGGCAAATGGGGGCTCCTGTGGCTGGCACAGCTGGGGGGGGGGGAAACTGAGGTTCATCCTCCTCTGACAGCCTCTTCCTTGAGATTCAGCTGTGTGGCCCTCCATAAACTATCCAACAGCTAGGAGACGGTGTGACTGACACTGGTAAGTGATGGGTGGACCAGGCCATAGCCAGTCATCCACTGCCAGACTCTGGCAGAGCCCACATTCTCTGAACCACAGAGCCAGGGTTCCCATGGCCTTTCACAAGGTTCATGTTGACACCGAGTGGAAGCCACCACCCAGCCATGGAGGTGGGGTAGCATCAAGAGCTGTGTAGTTGGTGCCCATGAGCCTTGGAGCAGGACCAGGGAATGTGAGAAGGAAGTGGGTGTTAGGGCAGGAAGTCTAAGATCAGCATCAGGCAAGATGGCCTCTCCTGCGTCCCTGTAGGGAGACAGTGGGAATATGGAATGGCTGCTGGCCCTGATTGGTTCCCATTGTAGACGGAGTCATCCTTTAACCTCCTGTTCAACAAGCAGCAGGTCTACCACAGCATTAAACTGCCCATGCCAGCACCCTGTCTGACCCTTGGACTAGGGCAATGGGTAGTGTCATCCTCATGAGGACACACTGGTTGGGACTGAGGGCTGAGTACAAGCAGGAGGCTTCAGTGACTAGAGCCAAGATAGCCTTCTGATCTGGGGAGGGGTCATCCCCTCTCCCCGAGTTGGGAAGATCCACACATAGACTAAACCTGCTAGTATCCCAGCCCAGGGTCATAAAGATGGGTCATGTGAGATTCCTTTTGGAGCACCCAAACTTGAACTTCTTGCATTGTGAGGCAGTAGCCCTCACATCTCAGGGTGGCCCAAGCTGACATACCTCGACCCTGGACTCCTCCCTCCATACCCACATACAGATCCTGTGTATTTTGAGTGACAGGCAGGACAGACGCCCATTCCAATCTGACATTGACTCAGAATGAGCAAGCACCCCCCCTCCACGCGCCTTTGCTGGGAGACATACTCGGTGCACCACCCCCCCAACGCTCCAAGTTAGGAGCTGAGTCCTGCGCCCCAAGCCACGCCCAGCTCCAGCTATGACATGGGCAGCCATATTGGATCACCTAGGTAACCGACCTGTACATCCTACAAACCTGTGCCAAGAAGTAGGAGGCCCAGCCCCTTTGCCTCTTTCTAGTGGAGACTAGATTAGGATTTCAGGTGAGTCAAAGGTTCCATAGCCGCCTTGGGAAGAGAACATGGTTTCTATTGTTGGAGAGGTTGGGACACTGCATCAAACGCCACTGTGTTAGAACCATTCAACATTCTAAAAGCCACAGATGCTTCCTGCTGGACCTTGATCAGTGCTACCACCAGCTCCGAGGCTGTTGCCTGGTGCAGAGTATCCCAGAGGCCCTTGCTGTACAGTCAGCTAGAAGGACCACCGGAGGCTCACCAGCCCATGGTATCTCTCCAGCATGTTAAAAGGCTGATGACTCCAGACATAGTGGTATATTCCTTTAACCCAGCAGTCAGGAGGCAGAAACAGGCGGGTCTCCATGAGTTCAAGTCCAGCCTTGGTCTTACATACTGAATTCTAGGACAGCCAAGAGCTACAAAGTGAGTCCCTATCTCAGAGAAACAAAAACTAAAAAAAATCAAAGGGCTGGTGATTCTTGTACTTCACTTGAACTATGAAATCAGAAATCTGGGGATGGGTTCATTTAAAGCGTCCCCCAGAAACCCCAAGGTCCAATAAAGACAGAGGAGCAATGTTCTAGAAAGGTCTAGGATTTGGGGGGGACATTGAAGGCTTGCACACACAGTCCCTACAATTCCTCCCTCCAAGGAAAAAGCTGCTCAGCCCGACCCTACGCCATTACCCTGGACTCACACAGAACACAGTAGAGGCCAAGCTGCTCAAAGCCCGCACAGCAGCCGGTCACATTCTTGGACTCAGGGACGTCCATCGCCAGGTATTGGGTCCGGTACACGGTCTTGGGGCACTTTTTCCAGGGGATCCATCCTCCACAGTGCACGTAGGCTGTGTGGGAAGTCTGCACCGCCTGCAGCTTCTGGACCCTTTGGGTCACCGGGTAGCTGCACAGCTGGTAGCTCAACAGCGAGAGGCCATTTTCTACAAAGAAGACCGTGGAGGATGTATTAGCAAGCCAAGGTGGGAAAGCACCACATCCGATCACTGTGACATGTATGAGTGCTGGCTCTTGGCAACAGCAAGCTAACCGAGCATGCTACTGTCGGACGGACCCTAGAACCAGCCCTCCAGTCCTAGTGTGGCCTTTGCCTTTTCAAAAACCAAAACCACCCATCCATTTGCATAAATATGTATGCAGCCATTGACATCGATCTGTACTCTGAGAACCCTCTTTGTGTTCAAAGCCAGGAGCCATCCAGGCTGGATTTGAGTGGAATATTAAATTCAGCCCAACCAAGCACATAGAGTTGGAGTCCAGTCCCCCATCCCCATGGAGTCAGCCTGGCCTTTGGAAAATCTACTCCTCCTCCTCATTCAAAGTGGTCACAGAATATTCCGGAGAGAAATAGAGGCTCTGAGGACACAAATGTGGCTGGAGGCCAAGATCTCAGGGGTGACCCAGGTGAGGGGTGGCATAGAGTAGCGGCTTGGCTGTGCTGAGCAAGTCGAAGCCGGGGTACCCTGACGAATCTACTGGAGTTGATGCAGAGTCTACTAACTTAGCCTCGGCTGGGATGTCAGCCATGTTAATGAAGGGCACGGGTTCTAGGGAGCCCTGCCTCCACCTGACCCTTGTAGGGTCAACAGTTCCTCCCCCATCTCACATATGGGTGCACACGCACTCACGCACATGCACACACACACCATATACCATACACATCACACACACACCACACACACCACACACCATATACCATACACACCACACATACACCACATAGACACACACACACACACACACACACACCACACATCATATACCATACACACCACACATACACCACACACCATATACCATATAAACCACACACACACCACACACACACACACACACACCACATAGACACACACCACACACATACACACACACACCACACCACACATACACACACAGCACATACACACCACAACACACACACCATACACACACACACCACAACACACACACCACCTCCTCCATCCCCAGGAAATCCTGGGAAACGCTATCTTTCTTTACTTTTATCTTCTACTGAGGCCACTGTGCCATCCTCAACCCTGGGGACAGGCAGAGCTATGGTAGAACCCCCCTTACAGGACCTGCTGTGCAAAAGTCTCTTCCAAGAGCCCTCATAGCAGGAGGTGGAAAACCTCATTGCTCTGGCCCAATGGTTCTCAACCTTCCTGACGCTGTGACCCTTTAACACAATTCCTCAGGTGGCCGTGACCCCCGACCATGAAATTATTTTCGTTGCTACTTCATAACTAGAACTTTGCTACTGCTATGAATCATAATGTAAATATCTGTGTTCCCCCATGGTCTTAAGTGACTCCAGTCAAAGGATTATTTGACACCTCCCCCCAAGGGGTCACAACCCACAGGTAAGAATCACTGCTCTAGAGTGAATGTAGTTCCTGGTTCAACCCCATCTCCAACCCTCACAGTGCCCCACAAATGCCCACTTAAGACACAAGGTCCTCCATTGCTCCTGAGAGTGTTCCAACCCTTTGGTGAAGGCAAGTGATACATGACTCCCTTCCTCAGAAGCCTGCTGACCCCATAGTCATGCCTGGGATGGAGCAGGCCCCAGGAATATGTTGTACGTCTCTGTCTCCCAACCCTGTCATTCCTAAAACAATCTCTATGTCCTGTAGTTGTGGGGTTAAGTGGCAAAGCTAATACCCAGCACACAGTGATGAGCCTGTACAGGTTCTATGGCCCTTCTGATGAACCGTGAGCAGGCAGGCAGCCCCAAGAAAGGCTTCATTGGGTCCTGTGGTCTTACAGGAACAAGTCACAGTCCCCATATGAGATCCCCAGGAACTTCCTGATGTTCCACTATGTCTCTGATGATTCCTTGAAGTCTGGGGTATCAGGAATACAGTGGTTTGATTGTGTATGTTGGTTTGGTTTTGCAGTTCTGGGGATTAAAGCCAGGGCTCACACAGGCTGAGCTGCACCCCAACTCCCAGACAGACACAACCTTGTAAGCCGAGAGCTTCCTCATGCTTGACCAGCCCTTTCGCTACACCCTTCACTCTGTAATTCTGTACTTAAGAACATGTGGCCGAGGGTGAGACCGAGCCACCATGATCTGTAAGCCACTCTGCCCCTCCCCTAATCTGTAAACGAGACCTTCATGCTGGGTACCTAATTTTGCGCATCCATTCCTCCCTCAGAAATGTAGCGCTTCTGGCCCAACCCCAGCCTCAAAATCTGTTTCTCAACCCCATGGACCTCAGACATTGGAGACACACTCCCTTTGGCCTCATTCTGAAAGCCTACCCAGTGCACCACCGTAGACTGTTGATAATTGGAATAGATCATGTGCCAGGTCAGGACAAGATGCCTCTCTCAAAGAAGATGCTTGCTGGCCAGCCAGGGTCCCAGCAGGCACTGTCCTTTTGAGACTCCCCTCCTAGAAGTCCCTTCTCTGGACTCACCCCTAGATCCCTTACCTGTAAAGCCGCTGGCCTGGCTCAGGTCCACAGTGCATGCCAAGGCCAGCAGGGCCAGCCTAAGTGTCCTGGACATTATCCCGTGGTGGTGGTGCAGGCAGGGCTTGGGACCTCTACTGCGGTGGCCTGAGTCCTAAGCTAGGCTCAGAAGAGCCTGAACTGCCGCAGCCTGGAGAAAAGGCCCCTGTCCCCTGTGCTTGTTGCTAGTGGCAGTGACTTCAGAGGAACACTCACAGGGAGCAGTCCCTTATGCCTGCTCATTAACGCCAGCCACCGGCACGGCTGTTTCCCTGGGGAGGCACCTGCATGTCAGAGCCTATTCTTGCTCTGAGCAGATGGGATCTTTTAGGAAAGATGAGCAGTGAGCAGCTTTCGGCCACATCAGTAGGTCTCATCTTGTTTGTACGCAGAAAATGCGTTTCAGACCCAGATCTGACTCTCTGCATCGGACCCAAAGTATTCCGTTACCCAGCTGCTCCCAGCTGGCAGGAGAAGACAGGCCCACATCAAAGTCTCACATCGGCTCCAGAAGGGAGCCTTCATAGCACTCAACAATAGAGGTCAGAGGTCACAGCCAAGTTCGTCAGCTCTGTGCAGTCCTAACTGGGCACGGAAACGCTGCGCTCAAAGAACCTTTCTGTGCCCGTCGGGGTTCAGAATGGAGAAAGTATGAAATGAACAGCTGGAGGTGAGTGGGCAAGCCGGTGATGGGAGAGCATCTGTGCACTGTGTCAGGCGGAGGGTAAAACATTCCCCTAAAGACATTTGAGTGAACTCAGTTATGAGAGGCCAGAACAAAATCTCCCACAATTCCCTTGCACAAAGGTGCCGCCATGGGGCTAGGTGAACTCAAACGCATCCAGGAATGGTAGAAGAGAGAACCAACCGTCCTGAGGGTTGGTAGAAATGATGATGGTGTATTTCATTAGTTATGGTGTTATACAGAAAATGGACTTTTAAAGTTTCTGTCTGGTCTGGGGCTGTGGCTCAGTTGGTAGGATGCTCACCTGGGTTCAATCTCCAGTACTGTAGAAACCAGGTTGGCAGAACATGCCCGTTAGTCGGGTTCAACCCGACTAAGTGGGTGGTGTTGGTTCAAACTTCAGGAGTCTGACACTGAACGGTTTATTTTGGGCGTATTTAAGCACAGCACACTTTGGTGAAAATTTCCCTGTTGATAAGCAACTCAGCTCTGTATCCACAATAAACTACAAAGTCATCTAAATCAAGATCAGACATGTACTAAAGTACATTTAATGCATTCCCCAAAAGTGGGTCCTGCGGGTTGAGGAAAAACAAGCTTCTGTTAAGAGCGTGGGGGAGGAGCCAGCGTCTTAGCCACACAGATAGTTCAAAGGTCACCAGGTACTCCCAGCCATCTGGGTGGATAACAGGCGACGCATCCTTTCTTTGAAGACACAACCTTGTGTATTTAACATTCCGGGTTCTCCCAGTGCTTGAGAGCACATGGATGCCATGCTTCCTACATCTGCCCCGCGTTTAGTTTTTGTTTGTTTGCTTTTTGTTTTTTGTTTTTCGAGACAGGGTTCCTCTGTGTAGTCCTGGCTGTCCTGGAACTCACTCTGTAGACCAGGCTCAGAAATCTGCCTGCCTCTGCCTCCCAAGTGCTGGGATTAAAGGCGTGTGCCACCACTGCCCGGCTCCTGATTTGTTTTTAACGAGAAAGTTGTGGCTGTTACCAGAGGCCGGTGTTGAATGCACTGCCTGTATGGCTAGTCTGAATGATACAGGCAGGAATAACATAGCTGTAAGAATAGCTAACAAAGAGCCAAGAAAAGGAAAAAGCCATGTTAACCATGGCGAACCTTCAAAGGTCACCTGAGAGATTTTGTTTATCTCTTCATGCATATCATTTAATTTGACCACTGATTGTACACATTAAAGACGGGAAATTATTAACAACCAAGATTCTGCTTCAGAAGTAATCTGGAGTAGCTTTTGTGAAGCTGTGGTTCTCAACCTGCCTGTCTCTTGGTTGATTTCTGCTAATATTTTTTGCCATCAAATTAGTAGTTTTACTAATCACGTGGGGGCATCTTTGAGACCTCTCTGTAGTCCAGGGACTTGTAATTCCTGGGACTACAGGGACTGTAATTCCTGGTAATTCTTCTTGTAATAAGAAGAATCTCTACCATGGAAAAACAACATCATGCAGTCTCTTATTAAAGGTGAGCCTTTGATCCCTCCACCCCACCCCCGACAAAAGGCGTTTGGATTCTGCATGAACAAGCTGAGAGTTAACATGTAATGCCATCAGCAAATGTAACAGCATCATTTTGCATCAGTGTGTTCTTGCTGTCTTCCCAAGTCACTGGCTTGTTCTTTCTCTTGGGGAGTCTCCTTTCGGTGGGCTTTGTCTTCTCTTTTCAGAGGCTTCGTGTGTCCAGTGGTCTGTGGGATGCTGTCCTGGTTGGACTCAACAGATCGGGAGCCATCTGGGACTTTGTTCATTTTCTGGAAAGACTCAGTCATGTCATCTTCCTAGATTTAGAAGGATATCTGGCCCTTCCCATTTAACATGCATATTAGGCACTGCCTTCTTTGGGGCAAAATGGTTTGGGGCATCAGAGGAATCGTTATCCTTTAGAGTGAAAAATGTAAAAATTAGCATCTCTGAATGTAGCATAGTATGTAGAGATTTAGGTGGATGTATATACTCCCTATATATACTTTTAAATACTGTATACATAAATAACAAATACTGTA